>NC_061114.1:200421248-200646500 GCF_002878395.1 Capsicum annuum
ATAATACATGCATAACTAATACAAGTATAACTAATACAAGCATTACTAATGCAAATATTACTAATACACTATATTCTGCATTGTTCTTATACACTTTACCAAACCACCCCTAAGTTATACTATTACACAATGGTGCAAGGTGTTCTGTGTTCATACACAACTTAAAGACAATAAATTACAAATAACTGAAATATTAATTTTATGAATTCTTCCGTGAACTCAAGGGCTGAGATAGTGTGAATTTGGAGTAACACGAGAAAAATTGGGAAGACACCCATTTTAAAAATTAATTAGGAATATATTTATTATTATTTTTTATTTAATTTTTAAAATTTTGATACGATAAAAGGATAAATATATTCCTTAACTATGATAAATAGTACGTATATTCCTCGGCATATTTTGGATACACTACGCTTCTCATATTGACTCAAGGGGAGAGAATATGGTGTGAATTCCGGGTAACACGGTAGCTTTATTCATGTATTAATATTAAAATCTTATAAAATAATAAAGAACAAAGAAGAAGAGTAGAGAGAGAATAAAGAGTAATTCTTATTTCTCTTGAGGGATGAATTACAATGAAGCAAAACCTCTTTTTTCATAGGGGAAAACTAACCTAGGGGTTTGTAACTTTTCCATAAATAGACATACACAATATATGGTAAAGTAGGTATTCACTATATATGGTAAAGTAGACATTCACTATATATGGTATATTTATAACACTTCCCTTTGAATGTCTAATTGATAGATAATGTGGCTCATTAAAACCTTACTAGAAAAAACTTAGTGGAAAAAAAATTTAGTGAAGGAAAAAGAGTACACATCTCTAACAATACGGATATAGGCTGACTCATTAAAACCCTTACAAGGAAAATCCAGTGGGACAAAACCTCGTAAGGAAAAAAGAGTATAGCATGTATTAACTCTCCCTAATGAGAATATCCTTGAACCTTTGCATTCCGAACTTGTGCACCATCTTCTTGAAAGTTGCAATTGAAGGAAACTTGGTGAATAAATTAGTCACATTGTCACTTGAACGAATCTGTTGCATATTAATATCACCATTCTTTTTGTAGCTCATGTGTATAGAAAAGCTTTGATGAAGTGTGCTTTGTTCTATCTCCTTTGATGAATCCTCCATTAAGATGTGTTATGCATGATCCATTATCTCCATATAAAATTATGGGTAGATTGTCATATTTCACACCATATTTTTCTCGAATGAGATGTATCATGGACCTCAACCATACACATTCTCGGCTTGCTTCATGAATAGCTATTATCTCAGCATGATTCTATGAAGTGGCAACGATAGACTGCTTTGAATATCTCCAAGATATTGCAGTACCACCATATATAAACACATAGCCTATTTGAGACCGAGCTTTATGTAGGTCAGATAAGTACCCAAAATCAGCATGACCAATAAGATTGAGACTGCAAACTTGCTAACAAATTAACTAAAAAAAGGCTATATCACGCCTTGTAGTATTTGCAAGATACGTTAGTGCATCAATTGCACTAAGATATGGTACTTCATAACCAAGGAGTTCCTTATTCTTTTCTTAAGGTCGAAATAGATCCTTATTCAATTTTTGCATGTTTCTCATTTAAGCAAATACTCTATTGCTTTTGAAAACTCTCCAAGAGTTTCAATGATACTCAAATCATCAAATTATAGCTTATGAGGATAATAAAAAGTTTCCGAGAAAATTTATATGCTTTAGGCATTTTGAATCCTTTAGGGATTTTCATATGGATGTTTGTCAAGTAACAATATCCAACATGTCAAGTGTGACATCTTCAAGTGTCTGGACTGCAAATCAAATACGTTTTATGCTTATCAAATGCATCCTTTTAGGTCACTTGATAAATGTTTCTACGTCAGCATGCTTAAATAAACGTAGAATTTGAATCCTCGTAATATTTTACAATATTACGCCAATATTATATCAAAGATATTATCGATAATATATAATTTTGTATCGGTTCACAATGTGACATAACATTTTGAGATCTCATTACTTCATTATTTCAGGTACCTGAACCTCTCATAGGTTTCATGAAGTATTATGCCGTAGGCTCTTCAAGAGTACATTGCCTTCTTAATATGATTATTTGCTCCTTATCCTTTTCAAGGATTATTTCATTTGGAACCGATTAGTCTACCACGCTTCATGCATGTGTAGATTTTGTCCTTTAGGAGCACAAAATAAGATCACTTGCGCTTAATAATAGATGCTTTCGGCATTTGACTTGAATTATCTTTTGGATGAGGATCTGGTGATAATTTCTAACATATTTCATAGTGCTTATAATCTCCCCCTTATGTTAGGAAAACTAACATACATCCTCTACTTCTTTGAGAAATTCATCTTTGTGCATTATGGTATATTCATTAATCGTATACCGCACATCAAAATTATTAGATAGAATAATTGATTCCCGACCTTGAACCAATTGAGAGGGAAGAAATAATCATAATTTATTGGTCTAATTCATACAAGTGCTATTGCAATATATCATATTTCAAACCAATACATGAAGCTTTGTTCTCATAAACAATGGTTTAGATATTTATCGAAGGCATTCAATGCTAAACTATCATCATTAAGATGAATTATCTTAATTACACAATCTGAAAGTCATGCTTAACTCAATTTTATTGAGCAAGCAACTTTTTGAATGTCAAACTGCAGGTTGATAATAAATGTACATGTGATCATCTTATTGATGCATTATTTTAACATATCACATGATAGATGAACGAGCCCTTATTGACCTTTTATAATTTTCAGATTTGATGGGATCCAATCCCAACATTAATTGGTCCAACCAACTTATCACGAGAACAAATGACATAAACAATTCTTGAAGAATCTTCGTGCTCTTCAATACATGCACATCTTCGAGATGTCATAATCGTTCATATCAATTTATGAACTTTTATTCTAGTAAACTCCAAGTTTACCATGACATGTACTTTTTCTTTAGTAAATTTCAGATTTTCTATTACATAAATAAATTTTAGATTTACTACTTTAGAAGTAGATTTCAAAATTATTCAACCTCTTTCAGAGGTGAGTTGTGATACAATCACAATCAAGTGCACGTTTGCATTAATAAGTTTCTCATTCTCCAGGAATGGAATATAATCGTGACTTAAGTCTATCAAATTATGATAGCTTATAACCTCTTTCAAGATTTTGCTACTTCAGAAGCAAATCGAGACATACATATGATGTAGAGAATTTTTTTTTCTCTAGCATATCTTATAATCATATAAGTGTGTGAAAATATCATCACTTTTGATGATCATTATCATATTGTCCCTCCACGCGTATATTCGTGCATTCAATCACTTGTCTTCTTCAGACATATTACGCACTGCTACCACATACACCTCAAGAATGAAGTAGATTGTCATATTTCAGACTTATCATATATTACTACCACATTTACTTCATGGAATGGAGCATATTCAATGGGCCAATTATTTTTTCTCAAATCCAATAATAATTATATTAGTAGTAACAAAAGAAAGATAACATAAAGAATTACTAACTTTGAAATCCTTCAGATTTATAATCTCACCTTGTTTGGCAGAATCTCGTCTGATAACGTGTTATAAAATAATAAAGAACAAAGAAGAAGAGTAGAGAGAATAGAGAGTAATTCTTATTTCTCTTGAGAGATGAATTACAATGAAGCAAAACCCCTTTATTTATAGAGAAAAACTAACCTAGGGGTTTATAACTTTTCCACAAATATACATACACAATATATGATAAAGTAGGTATATACTATATATGGTAAAGTAGACATTCACTATATATATATATATGATATATTTATAACATAAAAAAATTATTACACGTAGTTTAAAATTAAATTATGAACACCAATAATTTTAGCATACACTGTACCAGTGGCGTTCTAGTACGTTTTAAATTTATAAAATAAAACAGTGGCTACCTTCCAAGACGCTTCACATTTCCATTATCTGTTTGGTACAACGAAAAATGTTTTTCTATTTTTTTTTTTATTATAGTAAAATATTGAGAAAATATTTTTCAAGATAACTTATTTTTTTTTATTTGAGAGAAAATAATTTTTCTTATGGACCAAGAGAAGTTATTTTTCGGAAAATGATAAATGTGACTTATGTCCCTACCCTATCCCTCTTCTCCACCCCAACAACACTTATATTCACATAATTCAAAAAATTCATATTTCTGAAAAATTTACATTACTCGAAAATATTTTTCACTGCTTAAAATAAAAAATAATGAAGCCTGAATTTTTTCTATTTTCAATATTCGTTGAATGTATTGTTATTTTCATACGCATAGAGGAAGACTTATCTATGTTATTTTTGCTAATTGCATATTTCATTTGTCATCAATGTAACTTCTTTCACGAGGTTGAATAAGCTTGTCGTTCCGTTATATTTCTATTGATTGTAATATCTTGAAATTTTCCTGACAAAATATTGAAAAGTGTCTCCTATATTTGCTAATTAATAGTTGCTTAAATTTAGTGATTGTAATTTTTCAGTATTCAATATTGATATTATTTGTTATGCTTAAATTATTTCTTACAAATTGTTGAGTTGCTAGAGGCACTGATATACTAGTTAACAGTTAGTAGTATTTTCTAAAAAATATTTTTTCACTCACCAATCAAAACTAGAAAATATTTTCTATTCACCAACCAAATATCATAAAATATTTTTAACTAACCAACTAAATATCAACTAAATATGAAAAAATAAGTGGAAAACCAACTTATTTTTGAGGAAAATATTTTCTGTGGAAAATATTTTTCATCATACCAACACTCCCTATATAATAAACTAAAGAAAAGTTCCTGCTTTCTCTTCTTTTCAACATATCCTAAACAAGAAGAGAAACAAGAAGAGAAAAAAATGTCATCATTCACTAAATTCTTCTGATATTTCAATCAACTTATAAGCTCTTTCTTCTTCTCATGGATTTCTCAAGCATTAGCTTTCCTAATACTTGCATTTCGTGTAACAGTAAGTTCATACATACAAAGACGAGAAAAATACAAGCGCAGGAATATCATAAACAAAAAGAGCACTAAATTCGTCTACAAAAAGAGGAAACTACTAGGGTATGTTGTTACCGAACCACTCGATTGCGCGATTTGTTTATCGAATTTTGAGCATGGAGATAAAGGGAGGAAAATTGAAAGCTGCAATCATATTTTCCATGAGAATTGTTTGGATAAATGGCTGGTGCATGGGAAAGGACAAGCCACGTGTCCTCTTTGCCGGAATATAATTATACCGAGAAATATGTTGGATGTTCGCCGGAAAGTTGAAGATGAAGGAGTGAGGTTTGGTATGTTTTATTTCTTCCGACATATGGAGTAAATACTTTGTAACTCTTACATCGGAGAAAGAAAGGAAAATTATAATATAATAAATATCTATTTATCTTTTGTCTTTGATCTATTTATCAAAAAATCCAAGCACTGTTTGAATGATGTTGATGTGCTCTATCAAGTCCGGTCAAGCAGGAATGGGAGGATTTTTCGAGGGCAGGACAGGGATATTGATATTGCACTTCAGCAAATTTAATTTGTAATTAGGGAAAGAGTAATTATGTTTCAAAACTCGAATAAGAAGCAACTTTGTACGTAGTTCTCTTGAGGCTTGGATCTGCTTGGCAGCCTTCCTGTTAGGGTGGCTAAGGGACTAGGTGCTCGTAGGTGTAAATTCTCGCTGGTATGGTAATAGTTCTGAGTTTATTATAAAAAAAAGATAAAAAAAAATTACCGAATTAAGATATAATTTTTGTTTTTCTCTACAATTAATATACTCTTTGAAAGTTTTAAAAAATTATATTTATGTTTCTTAATATGAATCAAGGGTATAGTAATAAATTTAATCATTTCATTAATGATTTCTTAAGTATCATACAAAATGAGCATCATACAAAACGAAAAGTGTTCGAAAAATACAAGAGAGAAGGAGTATTTCAATAATGTAAAATGTTTTATAAGGATTAAGTAAGCTTTCTCCATCAGAGAAGCAGAATAAATAATTAATATAAAATTCAAGAAATCTAAATGAAGGAAAAGAAGGATTATGATGGAAACTGGAACAATAGTTTTATGATCATTGATAATATCTTATTTAGAAATCCTGTCATATTTTTTAAACATGAATGTTAAGGATGATAAATGTAATAATATTATAAATCATAAAAGAAGCTAGTGGGACAATGCCAAATTGGAAAAAAGGTTTAATATTATTTGATTAGTCGACAAACCTCTTCAATCAGAGATATCAATAAACATCAAAATAATCAACTGGATTTTTATGAACTTTGACTGTTCTTTGTAGTAATAATAATTAAGAAGTCATCAAACGTTAATTAAATCACTAGTGTACGTAGTAAATTAATTAAGGCTGCTAACCCCAATCAAGTTAAGTGGCTGTTTGGATTGACTTTTAGTTTTTGACTTTTGACTCATAAATCATAAACTAAAAATTCTAACTTATAACTTTTGGTTTAGTTTTTGCATTTTAAGTCAAAAGTCTTAAGTTAAGTGGCTGTTTGGATTGACTTTTAACTTTTGACTTTTGACTTATAAGTCATAAGTCATAAACTAGAAATTCTAACTTATAACTTTTGGCTTAGTTTTAACATTTTAAGCCAAAAGTCTTAAGTTAAGATTTATAACTTATGATCTTTGGCTTATTTTTAATATTTTAGCTTAAAATTAAGTTGTTATAAACACTTTTTAAATGTACCCAAAAACTTCAAAAGTGTTAAAAAACAATTTTAGCTTAAAAACACTTAAAATAAGCCAATTGAAACGGGCTCTAAGTCAACAAAATTCCGTGTTGTCAAATAATGGAAACCCCCAACCCCTATGGATTTCCAAATCGTCTAAAAAAATAACTACATACATAGGATTATTTATGATAAATAAAATCAAGCCTTAAGTCATCGGCCTCCTAAATTATTCATAAAATTCACGTAGATTTCTCAATCCACACTTAGATTATACCTATTAAATACTCTAACTATTCAAAAGTTATTCATATTAGACACAAAATGCTGACATGGTAAAAAAATGAATTACACGCTCTTAAATGCGTAAAACAAATATAAATACCTTTTTTCTTTTCTTCTTTTTTTTTTAGATTTTACACCTACATTAATTTTAAAAAATAATTAACTTAAAAAAAGGGAGAAGAAGGAGGAACGCCATTCTCGTCCAAATTTATGCCCTGCTGCTAATCTTTCCCCATCCCCGCCCATATATTCCCTCATCTTCTCCACCCCAACTTGCCCCCTAACCGTCTCTCTCCCTCTCTATTCAATTGCTATTCTGCTCTTTTTTTCTAACAAAAAAATATTTCTTGCATTTGTTCATCAAAGAATAATTTCTTTGCAAGTTAAAAGGTTTTCAGCTTATAATTTTATGTTTTTTCGATTACAAGTGATACAAATTAATTTTGATCCCCTGAAAGTTCATTATTGCTTTTTGTACCTGGTAAATGGTTATTAATCAAGAAAAAGCTTAAGATAATAAATAGAATTGATGGGGTCGATGGGGTACTGGCCGACGCCAATGAAAAAAAGGAGTTCGGTTCGAAGAAAAAGAAACGTCCGAGGGGGATGGGGGGGTGAGGGAGTGGGGGTGTTAAGGCCGGGTGTTTGGAGTAATTACAAAATAATAATTTTTCATTTTGTTATTTTTTTTAATTATTTTAAATTTTGTGCATTGTCAATATAAAAAATACTACACAATCAAGTAAATTGACCCACAATTAAGGCTGCCAAATAAGTCCAAAAACAAATGATCCATCCAAATCATTTGAATTTTTATGAATTGTGCTTAAGATAAATTAAGACCAGAATAAATTTAATACATTTATGTGCGACCTATTTTAAAATGATTGATTCCTTAGCGGCTTAGCCCGGTTTGATCATAACTTCAACCCGTTTTCAATGTTTGCCAAGTCACCAAGGTCTTTTTTTCTTGCTATTAATTCTCCTCATGCTAAATGTGAAATCTCTTTTATTTAGTTTTTATATTTTGTAGTTAAGTTTATATGGTGGATACAACCTTTTCCTAAGTTTTACGTTCCTTATCATGACCCTATTGTCCAAAAATAAAATCATTTTGTGAATCAAATTTCACTTGACTCTCTACGACTCTATTGCTTATTCAAAATAATATAATAATTAGTGTTTTATATTATGTCAAGGATTAAAAAACAAATCAAACACTGAATAAAATAATACCACCAAACGTTATATCACGATTATTTCATCAAACAAACAAAATGGGTCAAAGTTTGGAAATCTCTGATAATCATGATGATACAAGTCTTTTTCTATTGTGTATTGTTTCTTTTCAAATTCCAGGAACTCTCTATCATAGTGGTAAAACTTAGAATTTCTTCTGCATGGTTGATAGATATATTAGGACCATGCATCCCAACCCTTTCTTTTGCTTCATAGTCGATATTTGTATTGTGGTGCGATTAAATTTAAATTCACATATTAATTGAATCATTTTTAGGACAATAAAGTTTCAAATTCAAAATCTCTAATGTAATTAAAACTTAAAAAAGTTCTGAATTATTGCATCACAACTTATATTCATCATCCCTACTTGCTTGAAAGAAAGAGTTCTCTTATGAAGTAGAATAAGATCAGAATTTGTAACTCACAAAATTTCCACCACATACAACCAGTCAACCACTCCTATGGTCTTCCAAAAAATTAATGTGGAATGTTTGTGTTCAAAGTCGTTGCTAAATCAAATAGTAGGGGAGTTAATTAGTTTGGTAATTTCTTATAAATTTGTTTTCAGCGTTTAAATATTTTTATGGATAATATTTACTTTACACTCAGAGAACCTGATAATTACCTACAAAAAAATCTTTATAAAAAATCATTTTTTTCTTTTAAAATTCGAAGTAATGGAGTCCATTTTCTGCTTATATTTTGGTTTTAGAAGATAATAATATATAAGGTTTTGTCTTTATGCACTTGTAGTTTCTTTTAAAATTTTAAATGTTCATAGTTGCCCCTTTTAATAATACAGTGGAAATACTCTTACCAAACAATCACTAGTAGTGATTCTACTTACGTATAAAAAGGACAGGAAAAAGAATCGTACTGTCCACAGTGTAGTTTTATAGAGAAACGGAAGAAGAATACACCGTACCATTGATAGGGTGAAGAAGAAGAAGATGCAGAGAAGGGAATGAAATGTGAAGATGAGAATCAATAGTAATTGTATTACTAATCTTGTTATTGTATGAAGTAGGTACACGAGTATTTATAGTTGAGCAATTAGCTAACTTCTCAGCTCATGCTAACCAGTGGCGGACCACGGATTTTCACCAAGTGGGTTCAACATCCAACAAATATGAGGGCTGCAAGCAGGTTTGAACCTGCGACGTTAGGGGATTAA
Source organism: Capsicum annuum (assembly GCF_002878395.1). Taxonomy (NCBI): domain Eukaryota; kingdom Viridiplantae; phylum Streptophyta; class Magnoliopsida; order Solanales; family Solanaceae; genus Capsicum; species Capsicum annuum. Next base: position 200,430,723 of record NC_061114.1, read on the forward strand.
CAATTTGAACTCACTTTGCCACTAGGCTAGGCACAACTTTTGTGCATGATAGGTTCAAATTAGCTATATAACTTTTTAACAAAACTGATTGTATATACATATATACAGTTTAATTTTTTTACGAAGTGGGTTCATATGAAACCACATGAGCTTTTGTGGGTCCGCCCCTGATGCTAACCGCCTAGGCTAAAGCTAACTAACTAACTAACTTATAACTACTTTATGGACATAACTGAATTTACAGGATTGCCCTTCTCTATCATTAACTCGAATATCACCTATATTAACACTCATCCCTCAAGTTTGGAACTGCAAAAATGTTTTGAACTACTAGCTTGGAGAACTGAGTAGGTGATGCTAGACCTTAGTTAAGCCTTTAGTTAACATATCTGTTGTCTGCTCTTAAGTAGGGATATATGTTGTGCATATCAGTCCTTGTACCATCTTCTTCCTTATGAAATGACAGTCAGTCTCTATATATTTGGTTCTCGCATTATAAACATGATTTGGAGCCAATAGAATAGCTTCTTTGCTGTCAGTGAAAATAGCAACTGATTTCTGTACTTCATTAATTAGCTTCTTCATAAGTCCCAGCAACGAGATTACCTCAGTTACAGTAGTGGTTGTTCCTTGATGTTGTGTGTATTTATGTATTGTAGCATCACTATTCTAGCCTTTTTAGCCTTGTTTTGAGGATGATTCTATACTACATTGGTAGATAATGATACAAATGTGTAACAAAGTGTTAAAGCATGTGTTCATAAGGTTCTAAGCGAATTCCAAATAAGTTTGTACTTAAAAGTTTCATTTAGAGTTCAACCCGGAAAACTAGCATTACTAGCTTGAGCTAGGTGTTTTGTTTAGTTGATTCCGGCGGATTCTATTGTATTTAAGGTGTTCTAAATGGTTTTAATGGGTGATTATGAGTAGAATAACCTGTTGGGAGTGAGAAAAGTTTAATTTGAATGAGTGTACAGCTGGAACAATAAGTGAAAGATCTATGCGAACTAGCTTAGTTTAGCTCTTGTTTTGATCCGGCGTTATGGATGTAGTGTTGTGTTTTTCTCTTAATTCGTGTGATGATGTAGGATGCTTTTATAGCTGAATATTATGATGCTATTTTGATGTTAAAGAGGCTTGAAAATAATGGGAAAGACGCCACAAGACAATAGATCAAAGGAAGAAGGGCCAACACTTAACCAAAATTCGGAGGACAAATTTCAGAGAAGTCATGTGATTAGCATGCGTCGCATGCTCTATTCAAAGGGGATATAGGGTGTGATGCACGCTCCACTCCACACCTGAGCGTTTCAAGCTAATTCGACTCCTAAACAAACTTGGTTTACCCTTATGCTATATATACATATTGTATCACGTTTTTACATATCTTTTGACATATTTTGGAGATTAGGTTTTTATTAATTTCATTTAGTTCATTCATGTTTTTAGTAGTTAATTACAACCTTGTGATTACGATTATTACTATGTGTGGCTAAATGCCCTCTTTTCAAGATTGAAGCCAAGAACATGATTATTATTGCCATGGATTAAGTTTGTTTGCTTTGCTTATCAATATTGATTGTTCGTTTATTCTTATTATAACTATTTTAAGAATTTGTGACCCTTAGAATACATTTATTGTCAACCTTGTGAACTCGGGAGAGGAAAAAGGGCGATAAAACATGGGAATAAGCAGAGTATGATTCTTGATTCTTTATGAATTAAGAAACTTGAATTATTATGTACGACAGGGATGTACTTAGATACCTTACTTGATTTATATGTAGGAAGATATTTGTTAAGAACTTAAGTGAATTATTACATTCCCGCTCAACGATGTCGGTGTAAGGTTCAACTTAGGTAAAAGATTAGAGGTTGGGAAACCATAATCACGCAATTAACCCTACGAATAAAAAACTTAGATAAGCAAATTAATGAATGAAATCCAATAGCATAATATGATTGTTCAGAGTGCTTCAACCCTGAGTTTTCTCTTATTGATTATCTCAAGACCTTTACTTTGTGAATTGTTTAGTTTTAATTTACAATATCCAAACTCTTTATTTGGTTACTCTCGCATCAATTGAATTTAAAGTGTGAACTAAAATCAAATCATTGCCAAATCTAGTCTCTGTAGGATCGATAACTCGGCTTTCTTAAAGGCCACTATATTACTTAGTAGACCACGTATACTTGTGTGTGCATTGTCATTCTTCTGTATTCAGCTTCAACTGAACTCCTAGAAACAGTAGGTTGTTTCTTTGATTTTCATGAGACTACAGAATTTCCAACCTTGACAAAGTAGCTAGTCATAGACCTTCTTGTTTTAGGACATGCAACCCAGTCTGCGTCACAGAAAGTTATGACTGTAGTGTCTTATATAATTGACAATAAGATGCCTTGACCTGGTTTTCCCTTGATGTATCTATCAATCCTTAATGCTGCTTCCATGTGAGACCTTTTTGGTTGTTGAAGAAATGGACTCGGAGTTTGTACTCCAAATGAAATATCAGGTTTAGTCATGACTAACTAGAGTAACTTTTCAACTAGTCTTTAATAATCTCCTCAATAAATAAAAGTATTATCCTTGGATGTATCAACATTTATATAGCCATCATACTGTTTAGTAGTCAGTTTGCAGTTAATGTCAATTGGTATCACTGGAGGCTTTACATTTCCTAAATTAAACCTGTTTCAGAGTTATGTTCTAGCAAATGCTTCCTCTATTGCATGAGTATTCCTTTACTCAAGATTTCAAGTTCAATTTCTAGGAAGTACTTCAACTCTCCTAAGTTTTTCATCTTGAGGGTTTGATTCAACTTTGCCTTGAGGAAACTCAATTAGTTGAATGTATATTTGATGTATAAATAGTTATGTAGTATATATGTAGTGTATAGATATTGTATAAATGTGTATCAATATTGTGCAAATAGTTATGTATTGTATATGTAATATATCAACATTATATAAATAGTTATATAGTGCTTATGTAACGTATCATTATTGTAAAAATAGTGCACAAATGTGTATCAATATTGAATAAATGGTGTATAAACATTTATCGATATTGTATATAAGTTATGTAATGTATCAATATTATATAAATGATGTATAATCATGTATCGGTACTGTATAATAATATGCATGTAGATTGTACCTTTAAAAAATGTACAAATGTTTTTGCTAGGACAAAGAGTTTGTATATTTACACTTTCGATGTACAATAGTAGAAAGGGAAAAACTAACAATAGTTATACTATTATTGTAAACAATAGAGATATTCATACGATGCACCCAACCCTACCCCCGACTAGCACCAGTTATTCTTCAGGGAGACAGTTCATATTGAAAAACAACCAATATTCTGATTAATCAAAGTTTCGATCATGTATTACACAACATGTTTATTGTTTAGCATGAATATAAATGCAAATAGAACAACATCAAGTAGCATCTGTCCAATATAAGAGAAAAGTTCTTTCAATCCCGAATAATATAAAATCTCTTTTATGTTGAGAAAAAATAAATATTCCCACCCAGGATAATATCTACACAAAATAGCAATAACAAGAGAGTAACAACGACGCCAAATATTATAACGGGGTAAATAAAAATACTCAATGGAGTAATACAATAATAATGATTACAACTTGGTAGTGTCGAAAGACTACAACTCTTTATAAAAGAAACAACACTCTTTTTATTTCTCACAACTCACTATAATATTATTCCCATACTATTATCACACAGACTATAGAATATCTGTGGATTACTCTCTTTTCTCTCTATTGCACTCTTAATTTTGATGTACTTCAAAATGAATAAGAAGTCATCTATTTATAGATGAACTTTCCATACTTTTCATGTTGCGACACCAATTTTCAAATCATGTTGCAGCATCAATTTTCTACTTCATGTCATCACATTAATCATGTGGCAACACCAATTTTTTTTCTTTTTATTTATTTTATTAGACTATTTTTGATCCCACAAATCTCTCCCTTAATTTTAATTTTTCTTCTTCATTCCAAGACTTGATCTCAATCTCTGAAAGTCTTCAAACTTGAGAGGCTTTGTGAAAATATCTGCAACTTGATCATGGGATTTCACGTACTTGAGTTCTACCTTTTCATGAGCTTTCTTCTTTGTCTTATATACCCGTTTGACTCAAATTGCTTGATGATCTTTAGGAAGAGTTGTTAACTTGTTGTTTTTCTTTATCGACTGGATTTCTTCCTTCATGACTTGTCTCCACCTTTTGTCTGTAACAACATCATCAAAATTTATTGGTTCACTGTTAGCATAGAGACAACACAAAAAATCAAAATTAGTAACTTTTTCTGTGTCACCATAGAGTTCTTGGATGCTCCTCATCCTCTGTGGCCTTTCACTTGAACTCTGATCTTGAGAAGAAGGAGAGGCAACATTTGCTGGTAGGATTGCATCCTGTGTGGGTGCCATGGTATTCTGCTCTTCTTCATCTCCAAAGTATGAAAGAAAATTATATGTTCTTTCTTTAGGAGCCTCCTGGCCTTCCCAATTCCATGACGCTTCTTCATCAAATTCAACATTACGACTGACCACTACTTTGTTGTTGCTTGGATTGTATAACTTGTCGCCTTTTGAACTAGTGTCATATCCAAAAACACATACCTAACGCTCCGATCATCAAGTTTAGCTCTCCCTTGATGTGGAACATGAGCATAGGCTATGCTCCCAAAAATTTTCAAGTGCTTGATACTTGGCTTTCTTCCGCTCCATGCTTCTTGAGGTGTTTGATTTTTCACATTTCTTGTTAGAGACCTGTTGCTTAAATAAACTGCACATGAAACAACCTCGGCACAAAATTCTTTTGGCATATTTTTAGCTTTCAACATAAATCTTGTCATATTAAGAATTATTCTATTCTTTATTTCTACAACTCCATTTTGTTGGGGCGATTAAGGTACCATTAGAGGGCGATGAATTCCATAAGACTGACAAAAGTCATTATATTCTTTTGAAGTGAATTTGCCTCCTTTATTAGACCTTAAGATTTTTATTTCATAGCCGCTCTCTTTTTCTACAAGTTCTTTGAAATTTTTAAAGGCAACAAAAACTTCTGATTTTTGCTTCAAGAAATATACCCAAAATTTTCTACTGAAATCATCAATAAAGAGTAAGAAGTATTTACTTTTACCAAAATAAGGTGGATTGATTGGACCACACACATCACTGTGAATAAACTGAAGTGGATTAGTTGTTCTTGACGTGGTTTTCTTCGGAAAACTCCTCCTTGCATGTTTTTCAAGAAGACAAGCTTCACACAACTGATTGGGATGATTGATTGATGGAATTCTAGCAACCATGTTCTTGTCTCCCATTGATTTGAGAGCTTCAAAGTTGAAATGTCCAAATCGCATATGCCAACACCACGACTCATCTTGCACATTAGTCTTCAAACACTTTGCATTAATGGTCTTAAGATTCAAAGGAAATAATCTATTTTTTGCCATATGCACTTTGGCAATTAAATTATTACTTGAATCTCTAAGTCAAAGATGCATATTTTTCATATGAATATCATATCCTTTTTCAAGAAGTTGTCCCAAACTCAAATTATTATTTTTTAGTTTTGGCACATAGTAAACCGCATTGATCAATTTGTGATCACCATTTTTACAGGATATCAAAATCGTACCTATTCCTTCAATTTGAATCTTTGAGGTATCTCCAAAAGATACATTACCTCTCGTCGCCTTCTTGATCTCCAAAAACTTGTCTTCGTATCCACACATACGATTGCTTGCTCCATTATCAAGATACCATGAACTGTAATTATCTGTATCATCTTCTGTGAGTGCCATTAACAATATTGACTCATCTTTTTCTTTATTGTTGTCAACAAGGTTAGCTTTTTCTTCAACATTACTACGATATTTCTAAGATTAATTTTCAAATTTATGACAGTTGTAGCACTCAATTTTAGATTTATCATACCTTATTTCATTGGTACCTTGATAAGCTACACATCCTCTTCTTCCTCGTTGTCTACGACCATGACCTCTGAATGTTTGGTGGTTTTTATCTTTATTGTTGAATTTGTTGATATAACTCCTTCCTCTTCCACGACCTCCACGGCCTCACCATTGTCCATTTTCTCTATCTTTTTTCACCTCTGAAATCTTTGAAGGATGCCTGAGTTTTAAGAAGTTGCTCCAATGGCTTTTCTTTTCTTCTTTTCTTTTTTTCTTCGTGGGCTTGTACAGAACCTTTCAATTGCTCTACTATCATAGAGTCTAAATCTTTAGACTCCTCAATAGCACAGACCACATAATTAAATTTGGGTGTTAAAGAGCGAAGGATCTTTTCTACCACACGTATATCATTTACTTCCTCCCCGTACCTTCTTAGTTGATAACAACCATCACTCTTGAAATAAATTCAAAATTGATTCGGATTCTTTCATTTTTAAAACTTCAAAATCAACTCTTAGAGTTTGAAGTTTTACCTTTTTCACCTTATCAACTCCTTGGAAAGAATTTTGTAAAATCTCCCAAGCTTCCTTCAGGGTGGTTGCATCAGCCACCTTCTCAAACATACCATCATCCAGACATTGGTGGATGAGAGCGAGGGCCTGTTGATCTTTCTTCCTTATCTTAATCAAGATATCTTTTTCATTTTGAGATAGAGTTTCCTCATTGGAGGGTTTTGTATACCCTTTGTCTACAATGTCCCAAACATCTTGAGAACTAAGAATGACTTTCATTCGTAGTCACCATTTTTTATAATTTTCTTTTGTATGGCAGGGGTACTGAAGAGACAATGGACTATTATTTGTCATGGCTCTGATACCACGATGTTGGAAAAAAATAAACATTCTCACCCAAGATAATATCCACACAAAATAGCAATAACAAGAGAGTAACGACACCAAATATTATAACGGGGTAAGTAAAATACCCAATGGAGTAATACAATAATAATGATTACAACTTGACAGTGTCAAAAGTCTACTACTCTTTATAAACGAAACAACACTCTTTTTATTTCTCACAACTCACTACAATATTACTCCCACACTATTATCTCACAGACTATAGAATATTTGTGGATTACTCTCTTTTCTCTCTATTGTTCTCTCAATTTTGGTGTACTTCAAAATGAATGAGAAGTCATCTATTTATAGATGAACTTTCCATACTTTTCGTGTTGCGACACCAATTTTCAAATCATGTTGCAACACCAATTTTCAACTTCATGTCATCACATTAATCATGTGGCAACACCAATTTTCTTTTCCTTTTTATTTATTTTATTTGACTATTTTTATCCCACATTTTAAACATTTCCATAGTTAGATATGATCACCTCTCGATCTTTCGAGTCTTTTGATATAAAATTTGCTCAAAATAGTCTATGTTTGTGGAACGTCGAATTTTACAATCAAGCTTGTGAAGATGTTTTAATGCTTGAATATGGAGGAAGAAGAAGGAAGGAAGAACGAAGAAGAAGACATAAATGACGGACTGGCAAAGAAGAAGAAGACCAAAATTACCAAATGGCTAAAGTAATAGTAATTATTTCGACAGACTGGCTATTTTGGATAAAAACTTTGGCCGAATGGCTAATTTAAGTAGTAAATGATTAAGTGAGTTATTTTTTGTTTTAAAATTTAACTAAATGGCTATTTTGTATAATTTTTCCTATAATTGATAGATACATTTCTTATGTATATTATGTCTATAGATATTTATGTGTAATATATTTATACTACATATTAGATATACACAACACATATTGTTTTAGGCAAAGTTTCAGAAACAACTAATGTTTAGGCAATAATAAAGATGTTGTTGCTAATGTTTGTGTAATTACTAAGCGTAGCTATAATTTAGTGGCCCACAAAATTCGATTAAAAATACAAATGCGGCTAATACAAATACAAAAACTTACTTCAGGCAACAAATGAAATTTGACTTCCCAAATTTACTTACGAATACAAATACAAATATGGTAGTTACAAATACAAAGGTGTATTGTAAATGCATATATAAATATACATGACAATTTATTAGCTACTTTTAGGTAATAAATGTATTTGACTCTCGAAATTCGCTTATGAATACAAACATAAACGTGTATTATAAGTACATATATAAAGACACATGACATCAAATACACACATATATATATATATATGACTGTTGAATAAAACTACAAAAGTTTGGTGATTTACATATCACATTACACAACCTAGCTATTATTAATGGGCGATTTACAAGAATGATCTCATAAGTTTGGTGATTTTTTGAATTTAACCTCTGATACAAAATTCAAGCCAACAACAAGGAAAACAAGAGAACAACAACAATGTAGAATCAAATGCCCAACACGGCTTCACTAGATTAAAAGATAAATAACAAGATTACAAGATAAAGGGGGATAAATAACTTGACATACAATATCCTAGAATCTAAGAATCCTAACATGTATCAAATGAAAGGACCCTAAGACTAGAAGATATCAACACCAAGTTCTTACTTAGATCAAGAGGAACTCAATGACCTCAAGACCCAAGTTTCTAGCAAAAATACAACACAAGTGTCACTACACTTGTTCTACAAGTTTTGGGTTTCCATACTCAAGAGAGAGAGAAAAGCTTCAAAAATTACAAGACTTGAATTGTGAAATATCAATAATGAACTAAGAGCTAAAATAACCCTAATATGTCCTATATATAGTATATCACAAAATGAATGGAAAATGACCATCTTGTCTTTGTCCAAGGGTGGCTTTGGAGTGTAAATTTATTACACTTCAAAGGCCTTCTTCACAAATATGTAATCCCTTAGATGGATTTATAACACACTCACACACGTCCATATTCATGAACATGCCTTGAAGTTTTTGTAACTCCCGAGTTTGGATACGTGTGAATGGTCTTAAGCTTGTGGTACCCGTATCATCCTCTCCACTTTGATGGGAATTTGAGCTCAAATTCGGTGGTTGTTCACTCTCAACCGTGGCAATAGGAGAAAGATCACATACGTTGAAGGTGTTGTGCACTTGATACTCCGAGAAAGGTCAATTTTGTATGCATTGTCATTGATCCTTTTAAGCACTTGAAAAGGCCATCACCCCTCGGCATCAACTTGGTTTTACTTTGTGATAAAAACAGGTCTTTTCTAAGGTGCATCTAAACCTAATCTGCCGGTTCAAGAACAATCTTTCTTCTCCCTTTGTTGGATCTCTTAGCAATCTCTTGATTCTTCCTCTCAAGTTGTAGCCTCAGTTTCTCATACAATTTCTTCATGGCTTCGACCCTCTTGCTTCCATCTAGGCTTATCACAAGATCACTTGGCAAAGGGGTTAGATCCAAAGAGGTAAGGGGGTTTAGGCCGCATACACACTCAAAGAGACTCATACCCGTACTTGAGTGTATAACACTATCATGACCCGAATCGAGGCCCTGGCCGTGACGAGCATCCCGAACCACGAAGGCCCGAAACACCCCTGTCTATCTGGTAATCATGCACATAATTCATATGATAAAGAAAATGTGGAAGATACACAATATTATGGAAACATGGTCATAAGTCTAATAAAATCAATAATGGGAAATAAAGTCCCACAACATCTATCAATATCTGAAATCCGTCTGCGAAAATCTCTACTACATGACTAATAGCAACTATCTAAAATCTGGGACAAGGCCACCAGTAAACCAAAACATGACATAAAGATAAGTATCTGAAAGTTAACAGGCCTTCTAGAATATAGAAGACTCATCCCTGCACAATCTACTCTGTAATCAGAAATATCTACTAATCATCTGGACCCCTAGACTGTGTCTCAAAACCTAGAAGGAGGGGGGGTCAGCAACAAAGTACTGGCACGCAAAGCAATCCAAAATAGAGTGATTGAAAATATATATATATATATAATATAATACATAAGAGAAATTTTCATCAGAACATCATGCATAAAACAGTTTTTGAAAAACACATGGGCACCTTCTGAAAACATGTAACCTGTCTGTAAATTTCAAATTTTGATCTGTGTATTACTTTTGAGTTAGGTGGTATCCCCTATAAGTCTGATATTCCACGGGTGATATGGAATCCACCATTGACTCGACGGGGAAGCCTCCAACCCGAGTGTGCCGTAATGGTTGGAGTTCCTAAATCTGATACGCCACATGATACTTAAGTTAACGTATAATAAAATACCCGGGTCGACAAACCACGGTTTTGGGCAAAGAGTTTTCTGAACTCACGCCTTCTTCAGGGAACTACCTAAGCTCTCTTTATGCCCTGTTTTAGCCTTTTCTGAACATGCATCATTCTAAAGTTCTAAAACATGCAAATCTGATAAAGTCTGATTTCTGTATTCGTCTATGTCTGTTATGGCATTTTCTGAGTTTGGTATCGTCATACGAAGACTTGCAAGTCAGGATTTCTGAGCCATAATACATTAAGATAAATTTTTCATTTAAAGCAAAGCTTAGACCATTCAAAAACATACAACTGATATAGAAGATTTCGTGTTCTGAAACTCAAGTCAAAGTCATGCAAAAACTTCATCAAACATATGGTGGTCTAGTGCCTTTAGCAAATCATGCACTCTTTTATTACATGCATTATGAACATTAAACATTCATGATAAATTCCCCCTTTAGTGATTTAAAACCGCCTTCAAATCATAACAAGAGTTCAACCATTTCATATAGTGCTTTTTAAGAATGCATTGCAAAATAATTCATATGCTATAAAAAATCTAAAAATTCATAATAAGAGGGAATTCACCAAAATTCATTCTCTCAACAAGAAATCGTTCTTAAATACATACTTTCACACATCCATATTCTCAAATCACTTTAGGGAAGGTCAAAAGACCAAAACAATGATGTTAAAATACCTAGTACGTGAAAATATACATAGTTTCAAAAACCCCATTCTAAAACATGATTTTTCTATGCCCATGAGAATTTAGAAAAACCCCGTGTACCTCTATTTCAGAAAATAACGGATGATTCTTACAGCTTGTGGATTGGGGATTCCGAATCTCTAATTTGTTTTTAAAATCCACGGTTGAATCTTGTACTACTTGGGTTTTTATTTTGAAACCCTAGAGAGAGTTCCTGAACAATTTTGATGAATGAAGGTGTATTTTGGGATCTTTGGGAACTGAATTTCGTATTTATGGCTAAATAAGGGTGGGAAAAGGACCATTTTGCCCCAAAAAAGGAGTGTTTAAGTCACTTGAAACCTTTACATAGGCGCGCCGCCTATGCTATCGCCTATGTTTACATAGGCGCCGCCTATGCTATTGCCTATGTTTACATACGCTGTCTATGCTATCGCCTATGTTTACATAGGCGCCGCATATGCTATCGCATATGCTTTCCAGTGGCCATGTGCGATTGGTTAGGCGATGCATACTACTTTGAAAGGTCATAACTTCTTGCTGGGGTGCCAGATTTTAGCAAAATTGGTATCGTTTGAAAGCTAACTCGAAGACCTATCATTTGACACATAGTAGGCTCTCTAATTCTACATATACAGAGAATTATGTTCGATGGAAGCTGAAACAAATTACAACGTCCACTAAAACTTAATCGATCAAAATAGTTTCAACTCGTCCTTAGGACACTATGTGCCTCTATGAATGCTCAATTCACTAGGATACTCAGAAAACTGAGACGATGCACAAGACGCCTATGAATTGAATCATAACTGAACATCTGGAATCTGAATTTAATGCATGATGCATGAATTGGGCTATACTCGTAACTACTGGTATACTCTATCTTGGAATAGTATCATGTCTGAGATCTTGGATAGCATGAATAAATGTAAAGACGAGAAATCAAGTCATGCGAATCTGACTGCTAAACTGACTTACTAACTTACTAGCTATACAGATTGAATTAGGCTGGACCCTCATACTTAACTGGAGAATCTCATCAACGCTCTCTCTAAGGGAGTTCTAATAGTAATAGGGAGCCATGAATCTTGGGTATGGATTACACAAGACATCCAACTGAGGAAATCACAACATTGACACTACTCTACAGTCTGGAATATAGACATATAACTCCTAAATTAGGATAGAATTACCAGGCCTTTGGCATTACAACTTCTTACTTTCAAGCTTAGCACACTTCTCGAATATCACCTAACTATACTATTCTCCATAAATATCATATTCATTCAAACCAGCTTAAAATTCTCATATGAGCATTGACAAATCTTTCTACTAATGTCGGAAATAACTTAATCCCTTCGCCATGATCAAGCCTAACTCTAAGTCACAAAAAAATACAACATGCCAGACCACGCTATTATTCTAAACCTTATGATGCAATCTTCAATATCTCCTTTAAAGATCATATCCTAAGTATAATATGTCTTACCACTTCAATGACTACTTTGAACTCTTAATATGAAGTCGCTAATGCATATTGCGACCTTCCACTAGAATCCCAAAATGTCATTCAAGCCTAATTTATAACCACATGTTAACTCCAAGGCAATCACCCATAAATACATACTTCACATAGTTTCTAAACTATTATCAATATAACTCCCACGTGCTATCCTAAAAAAATACACACACTAACTTTTTCACTAACCATCATATGTATCAAAGACTTGGCCCCAAATCTTACTTCATACTTATGGCCTTATCTAAACAAGCATACTATGATCTTCTATCAACAAGAACATTTACATCATCACCACTATCATTGCATAGGAAGGGTCACTAAAAGGTTAAAACATAAGACCCTGAAGCATGAAAAGATTTTTATACAGGACTGAGCACACTATTAAGAGTGAGTACATGCGTCATGAGTTGCATGACCTCAACTAGAGTTCATAGCATAAGGAATGTGATTCCGACTACTTGAATGAACTAGAACTCATTATCTTGGAACTAGAAGAGTACGTGACTCTCTATCATATACAGGAATCATGAACTATGATCACAGAACTGAACTGTAAGGTATGAGTAAGCATCTGGATAAATGAAAAAAAATACTAAGGTAGGAATGGGTTGAGATTCATCCTCACTTTCTGATGTTCTAAATCATACTGCATCACTACTAGAATCTGAGAGTCTTACTTGGTCATTCGTTCTATCATCTCCTCCTTAGCTTCAAGTCATCATCTAGAGTTTGGGACATCCTTTACCAGATTCTAACTGAACTACACTTACTACACTCTAGGGTCTGAAAAAAATGACAATACATGGATATCATAGAACTTAAGCCGAATGACTACCTTCCAGGATACACTCTATCTTTCCCTAGCCACCAATAGTCATAGTATAATGCTTGCACACTTATTTCTATTGGTTCAACCTTCAAAAGTCAATATTAGATGCTAACACTTATCATGGATATCACCAAACCTTTGATGTACCATATCTCTTTTGACATAGCCTACCACCATCGTGACTCCAAATTTATATCCCTCTACTGTGAGAATCAAGATCATTGCAAAAGGCCCAACACTATCAATCAAAACACCTTAACATGGATATTTAGATTACCATATACCATCTAACTAGTCTTTATCCACTCAACAATTCAATGGTACCACTAGCCACGCACAACAAGTAATAGCCTTAGAAAGAATGCCGCAACCTCATGTCACCTTAGGCATACTTCTATATCACACGTACAATATCATACATCACTACAAATCAAATAAACCTAATCTCCTTCGTACACCGTTCAAGCCTATTAGATCACTTCCATAAAACCAATATCATTACCCAATCAATCATCACAACTATTTTAATGGGCATCAACTGTTTAAACTTAGTGTCTAGTGCTGAACGTAAACGTGATCTACAACCCAACCTTATGCATAATTCTCACTTGAAAACTATAAAATAACCATCAAGAAACACTAGTACATTAGAACTTCATATCCACACAAAAAAAAATTGATCGTGACCTTACGGTCTTCCTTATCATAACTCATTAGCACGTACTATTTCAACACATCAACCCTACTAATTTAATTCCACAAAACATGCATCATCAATCTCATGCCACTATTTTTTTTACCACCACATCCTTCATTTAAATTCAAACCTATAGTTTAGCATCAATCATCTACCACCAATGACGTGTGCAAAATAATATGCTAGTCCATAAAATTGATACATTCTATTCAAACACCTTAAAATCCACTACCTACCTTCTCACTAGTTGTACTAGTTTACAACTACCAACGAAAAGAAGGTCAAGGGGTAAAGTCATATAATAAACATGATCAACCTTAATCTGATATTATAACCCCATACAATCTTCTCTACTTATGCGGATTTCTCACCTCATACTTGCTTACTTAAGCATACATTTAGATTGCCTTCAAATTTCTCAAACAACCATGGGTCTATAATCATAACTTACTCGCTAATATAGCCATTTTCACATTCAAGCAACCAACAAATCACCCTGACTAACAACTCCTTCTCTACCTTCTACTAATAACACACAAGGACGAATCATCTCTTTACCGACTCAATTTCATGCAACCAGATTCAGCTATACATAATTAAACCTACACAAGAACAACAAGTTAGACAACAAGTTACTAGTGAATCGAAATAGGCCTCACACGGCTTTAATAGACTTTGATTTTGTATTTTAAACAAGAAAATAGGATGAATGACAAGTCAACTATGCTAGTGAATCGAAAGAGCCCCACACGACTTCACTAGACTTTATATTTCAACAACACTTTGATGACAATATTTCATGAGATAGAGGTTTAATACACAATATTCAATGAACTAAGAATACACATCTTACTCTATAGAAATAAAATCGGAGTCAAATACTTCCTCCATGGACTACCATACTGTCCACACATGTTGCTAGTTACCAAATTAGTTTATCACTATAAAGGGGTAAATCATCCTCACTTTGACTTCTAACTTTGTGACTTCACATCACCAACTTCTTGATCTAATTTTATTACCAATAGGTCATGACAACAACACTTTAACACATACTACTATTCGGGTGGAAATACAGTTCCAATATTCTACTATACTTTATTACTTCTGAAGTGTGACACTGGCAACATAAGTTCTGAAAAGAACTAAATACACTTAATACTGCAGGCTGAAAAGTACGATTACATCAAAATCAAGGTTCATACTAGAACTAACACACTCTGAAGCACTACAGACTCTTCTCAAGTCCTTGGAAAAATCTTATATGGTTTGATCAGAACGAACCATACCATTTAGACTCTAAACTTCTGTACTTGAATCGGCCCAATGATGAGACATTTCTGAGAATGTTTGAGTAAGAAAAGAATTGGGATGACTGTTACTTTCGTATGGACGTCACCATAGCACAAATTAGAGTATGAAGGAGGAACATTCTGACTCTGTTGCACGAACTAGAACATGAAGAAAGAGAGACATTCCTAAACGCCCTGTAGCCTCCTGATTATAAGTGTGGCGCGCTACACACCCATAAATAAGACTCTACCCGACGTGATTTTGCAGACACCCTGAGACCATGAACCGTGCTTTGATACCAAGTTTTTCATGACCCAAACCAAGGCGCTGGCCGTGACGAGCATCCCGAACCACGAAGGCCCGAAACACCCCTGTCTATCTAGTAATCATGCACATAATTCATATGATAAAAAATGCGAAAGATACACAATATTATGGAAACATGATCATAAGTCTAATAAAATCAATATTGGGAAATAAAGTCCTACAACATCTATCAATATCTGAAATCCGTCTGCGAAAATCTCTCCTACATGACTAATAACAACTATCTGAAATCTGGGACAAAACCCCCAGTAGACCAAAATATGACATAAAGATAAGTATCTGAAAGTTAACATGCCTTCTGGAATATTGAAGGCTCACCCCTGCACAATCTGCTCTGTGATTTGAAATATCTACTAATCATCTGGACCCCTAGACTATGTCTAAAAACCTGGAAGGAGGGGGAGGGTCAGCACAAAAGTACTGGCATGTGAAGCAATCCAAAATAGAGTAATTGAATATATATATATATATATATATAATGTAATACATGAGAGCAATTTTCATCAAAACATCATGCATAAAACAGTTTTTGAAAAACACATGGGTACCTTCTGAAAACATGTAACCTATCTATAAATTTCAAATTCTTATCTGTATATTACTTCTGAGTTAGGTGGTATCCCCTATAATTTTGATATTCCACAGGTGATATGGAATCCGCCATTGACTCGGCGGGGAAGCCTCCAACTCGAGTGTGCCGCAAGGGTTAGAGTTCCTGAATCTGATACGCCATATGACACTTAAGTTAGCGTATAATAAAATACCCGGGTCGGCAAACCACAATTTTGGGCAAAGAGTTGTCTGAACTCACGCCTTCTTTGGGGAACCACCTAAGCTCTCTTTATGCCCTATATTAGCCTTTTCTGAACATGCATAATTTTGAAGTTCTAAAATATGCAAATCTGATAAAGTCTGATTTCTGTACTCGTCTGTGTCTTTTATGGCATTTTTTGAGTTTGGTATCGTCATACCAAGACTTGCAAGTCATGATTTCTGAGCCATAATACATTAAGATAAATTTTTCATTTAAAGCAAAGCTTAGACCACCCAAAAATATGCAACTGATATAAAAGATTTCGTGTTCCGAAACTCAAGTCAAAATCATGCAAAAACTTCATCAAACATATGGTGGTCTAGTGCCTTTAGCAAATCATGCACTCTTTTATTAAATGAATTATGAACATTTAACATTCATACTAAATTCCCTCTTTAGTGATTTAAAACCACCTTCAAATCATAATATGAGTTCAACCATTTCATATAGTGCTTTTCAAGAATGCATTGCAAAATAATTCATATGCTATGAAAAATCTGAAAATTCATAATAAGAGGAAATTCACCAAAAGTCATGCTCTCAATAAGAAATCGTTCTTAAATACATGCTTTCATACATACATATTCTCAAATCACTTTGGGGAAGGTCAAAAGATCAAAACAATGATGTTAATACATCTAGTACGTGAATATATACATAGTTTCAAAAACCCCATTCTAAAATATTATTTTTCTATGCCCATGAGAATTTAGGAAAACCCCGCGTACCTCTATTTCAGAAAATAATGGATAATTCTTGAAGCCGTGGATTGGGGATTCCGAATCTCTAATTTATTTTGAAAATACATGGTTGAATCTTGTACTACTTGGATTTTTATTTTGAAACCCTAGAGAGAGTTCTTGAACAATTTTGATGAATGAAAGTGTATTTTGGGGTCTTTGGGAACTGAATTTCGTGTTTATGGCTAAATAAGGGTGGGAAAAGGACCATTTTGCCCACAAAATGGAGTGTTTAAGTCACTTGAAACCTTTACATAGGCGCCGCCTATGCTATCGCCTCTGTTTACATAGGCGCCGCCTATGCTATAGCCTATGTTTACATAGGCACCGCATATGCTATCGCATATGCTTTCCAGTGGCCATGTACGATTGCTTAGGCGACGCATACTACTTAGAAAGGCCATAACTTCTTGCTCGGGTGCCGGATTTTAGCAAAATTAGTATCGTTGGAAAGCTAACTCAATGACCTGTATTTGACACATAGTAGGCTCTCTAATTCGACATATATAGAGAGTTATAGTTGGTGGAAGCTGATACAAATTACAACGCCCACTAAAACTTAATCAATTAAAATAGTTTCAACTCGTCCTTGAGTTGAAGGACCTCTATAGTCTAAATTCAAGCTTGAATGGATTCACATACTACGCAAATAATTAACATGCCATATTGGCATAGGATTTATGGCTTCGGGATTATCAACGCATCAGAGTCATGGTTTTTATTCTAGCCCGAAATGCGGGGTGTTACAAACACGATTGTAAAAAAATTCAATCAAGGGTAGCTGATCCTTTGTTACGACCCAAGCTGGGGCCCTAGCCGTGAGGGGCATCCCAAATTGTGAAGGCCCGAGCGCCCTTCTCTACATGGCAATCATACACACATTCATATAATATGAAGAAAAATGCAGAAATATAAAATAATATAGAATCATGGTAAATGTCATAATTCAGTTGAACAACCTAAAATGGAAACCATAAACTTCAAAACAACTTCTAACATCAGTCTACGAAATCTCTAACAACTGAAAATGATATTTGTCTGAAATTTGCGACAAGGCCCCCAGTCAGGCCATGAATCAAAATGGAACAATAATAATAAGCTCTAATATAGGCCTTTCAAAGTAAGGGAGGCTCACCAGCTACAAACTTCTGACACACACGAATATACTGTTGTATGGGACTATGGGACTCTGCCTTGGGTCCTGAGAGGGAGGGGGTCAATACAGATGTACTGGTATGCAAAGCAATCCAAAATAATAAATTTATACATATATAACATAGGTGAGAGCAAGTCATAAAACATTATGCGTGAAATAGTTTAAAATACATGGGCCATTTCAAAAGATCTCAAAACAATCTTATCAATGCAATTCCATACTTTGTATTACTTCTGAGTTAGGTGGTACACCCTACATATCTGAAAGTTTCCCACGAGAAATATGGGATCCATCATTAACTCAACGGCCAAGCCTCCAACTCGAGTTTGCCACAAGGGTTGAAGTATCTGAATCTGATACGCCCTAGGATACTAGGCTAGCGTATAATAATATGCCCATATCGGCAAACCACAATTTTGAACAATAAATTATATGACTTGTGCCTTCTTTGGGTAACCACCTAAATCTCTTAGTGCCCAGTTTTAACCCATTCTAAACATGCATCTTTTTGAATTCAAAATCTGAAATCTAAAATAAAATCTGTACTCTGTTCTGAGTTTTATCATAGCTTTATCTGATTTGGTATCGTCATACCAAGACTTGCAAGTCATAATTCTGAGCCATAAAATATCATGTTACAGTCTTTTCATTCAAAACATAAAGTTTGGACCACCATATCATTTAAAAAGTTCAAGAGAATCCATATTTCAATCATATGTAAAAATTATGCAAGACCCTCTCTTTTAGTCATTTCAACAAACATGTGGTGGTCAAGTATTTTGTAACAGCCCATGCAATCTCTTTGAATCACCACTTTTCATTTATATTATTAAGAATCACCCTCTCTTTTCAATTCAAAACCATAATCAAGTCATAAATAATAATCAAGACATTTATATCATGCTTTTCATAAATGCATTTTGAAGTAATCCATATCGTATGAAAACAATGGACAATCATAGAAAGAGAGGGATTCTACATTTTCATGCTCTCAATTAAATCTTCAAACTCAATTTCATACATACACATATACAATTACAAATCAATTTGGGGAATAGGCCTCAAGACCAAACGATAATATCACTAGATAATTCATAATGCAAGATTGTAAACATAATTCCAAAATCCATTGCAAATTCATGATTTCTAAATATTCAAAGCATCATTAAAAATATTTTCACCATGCCCATGTAGTTTAGGAAAACCCCACGTACTTTAGATTTTGTACTTAGAAGAATGGAAACCGAACCTTAATCAGTTTCTTGAAAATCTTGAATTTAGAGGCTTGAATTATTGATCTTGAATGTTGGAGCTTAGGGTTCTGGTTGAGAGGAATTTTGATGAATATAAGCATAAAATGCTTGTAAGAGGCTTAAATCTTGTGTTTGAACGGATTAGGGTTGAGGAAAAAGACTAAAATACCCCTAAGGAAACAAAAAAGTCGTAATAGTCCCTTAGTTGACAGACTGATATGCTGAAGTAAATTGGGTATAACATTTTACTCTGATGCTAGATTTGGATGAAATCAGTTGCGTTGGAAAGAAAAGTCAAAGATATTTCATTTAATATATAGCAGGACACCGAGTTCACTATATAACAAAATTTATGGTCGACGAAAGTTGACCCAAGTTGAAGTGTCTCCAAAACTTATTCGATAGAATTGTTTTCAACTCGTCTTAGAGTTAGGGGATTCTTGTGACCTCAATTCATATTCAAGGTATTCAGAACCTATAGGATTGATCATCACACATCTATTAACAAAGAATCAATGAGTTTGGGTCTATACGTGTAGGAACGATGGTTTAAACTCTAATCCAAAAGTACAGAGTGTTACATTATCCCCCTCCTAGGGATCATTCGTCCCCGAATGATGGGTAGGAACTTTTGAAACTCTAAAAATGTAGAATAAAGAACGTAGCATCGCACAAAACATTTTTCCACAACAAAATATGCGAAGTCAGTCAACGAGATTCATGATAATCCCTGGGGAAACGTGTAAGCACGAAATATAAAATAGCAAAACTTGATGTCGACATGATCTAGGCATGTGTTTTATAGCACATGATCATAACATTGTAAGACATGAATTTATAAGAATCTTCAACCTGATTAATATTGGTATAAGACATGAGATGAGATTCTCGTAGGACTTGAGAATTGAAGCATTCTCCATCTTACAAGATACAATGAAAAGACTTAAACATTAGAGACACTACTCGTCTACACCACTAATGATAAATTACATGCTTCATCATTTCCAACTTACAATTATCTCAATACACATCTAGACATTTCAAGTTTGCATTTCAAATAGACATACATCACTTCTCAACTAGAAGAGTTTTGGACCATATGATAAATGCTTACTATATGATAATAACTAAAAGAGCACATGAGCATGAGAACTAATGAGGCAAGTGAATAGGTACCAATTAGGAAAAAGGACACATTCCAAATAGGGATATAAAGTTGAATGATCAAACCAATAGGGACTACACAGGTTACATTATCCTAACGCAATAGAAGTGATATCTAAACAAGGCAACATATGATCCTGTGAACCAAACGACGTATATGGTCAAGTAAACACTTGATGCGTGTACTACAATGAATATTTCGAATATATTAGCAGGTAATTAAAGTAAAAGGTCAAGTTTATATGCGAACCTTAGTCTTTTACACATAAACAACCAACCATATCTTGAAGAGTTCAAATTGTAACCTTAAACAATTATTTCAGATTCCTCAGATTATAAACAAGTATATACAACATTGACACACACTTAATTACCTCTTTAACTCCTAGAAATCCAGCTTGTTGATATGAATCAAGATGAGTATCTAAAGTAACTCTAATTTGTGCAAATTATACTAATTCTCAAACCTGGACAGCCTCACTATGAAGTGTCACAACTTAGTTTTGAATAGGCAAACAATATATCCAAGCTTTGCAACCTTTATAAAAATTGTAGATATATCTCCTAGAGTTGCAAGGAATCTAGAATCACCAATATATAAATCTTGTATAAACTCTTATCATCAAAATACTGACAGTGGCACATAAGGAGATTTCTAAATTGAAAAACAGGACAAAACTTATCCCCTTTGACGTTCCGTATTTTAAGTCTATAACAGCAAAGCCAATTTCTTTTCCATAAAATTAAAAGTTGTAGATCTATGTGGCAGCTTCTCAAAACATATATATATATATATATATATATATATTCTAGAATATAGTTCTACAGAAAGAGATGTGTTATGTTTACTAAACCTTGTATAATTTTAAAACATGTCTAAGTTGCTTACATAGACCACCCTTCCTGGACGTTAATCTACAAGGAAATAAGTGTTAAATCTAGTATTCATATCCAATCAACTAAAAATCTACCTAGGCCCCATAATTTGGGAAGATACCATCCCTACTCATCTAATGGGATGCTATACAATGCAAAATAATCAAAACTGAACAACTATAGCCTTATAATTATTATCTTCCCTTTATTCAGCTCACACAACCATCACCTCCATCACATGGCAACCTACTACTAATATCTCATAGTCAATTTCATCCGTGTCTGACTTTATATAAGCCCAATACCAATAACCTACCAAGCCCCCATTGGCTCTGCACACCACCAACAATAAAAAACCAAATTCATGTTATATATTAATAAGAAATGTGATGCAAGGCATGTTATATCGGCGCATACCCTGATCCCTATCCTTAAGAACATATAATGCATGTAGTGTAGATTTCACCCCTAATCATAACCCTAGGGCATACAATGCAATGCATATACACCATGCATATGTGTGGGCAACTAATAAGGGAGACTAATAAGCAAATCATAGCATAATGACAATTTCAGCAAATCAATAGTCCATAATAGAAATGAATAATCGCTATGCGGGCTAACAAGACCATCATGATATGTAAAACAACTAGTAAAGCATGGGTATGGAAACAAAAATACCATAAAAAATATACGTATGAAAATATTTTTGATATAAGATATGTTTATATTAATAAACTTTGATATAGCACTCTAATCTCTTTAGACAACCAAGCCTTATAAGTGTATTCTCCAATTTCTGTAATTTAAAAAAGTTGCAGAAAGACGTAACAAGGTCAAATACATAGGTACAAGTATCAAGAAAATGATTTAATAAAGAGTACACCTACCACCCTATCATCCTAAAGCAACACTAAGTAGGATGTCATAGCAATCTACAATAATCGATAACTAATGTACAACAAAATCCCTTTATTGCTATTTGACACAACAACTTTCTTTATCTGCACAGATTATGAAACAATTGGATTTGTACTCTTTTAACAACTAAAATGCTTAAGGAGTAGCAATTATATGATTTCATATTCTCTAGCATACAGGTGCCAACTATTTAAGAACAACATGGGAGCACATTTTAACATTCAACTTCAATAGCATGTATTTACTTGATAAGAACACGTTGCATAATTCCAATTCAATCATTAAGAGAAGAGAAGCATGTACTCATTTTAATATATTTCCAGTATATTACAAGAAGGAATAATATTAAGAATTTACATTTGAACGGAAATCATCATAATCCTATAATCATACCGATATATTCCGCTACTTTCAATTTGACTCGGGACCAACATAACTAATAGGGAGTTTTAACAAGAACAATACCAACACCAATTTAGAGACACCCAATAATAATAAATTCTTTCAATAGCTCGTAGATCCAAAGTAATAAATTTTATGAAATCATGCCAAAAAGAGAAGAATTGCCCTAACATACCTTAAACAATGAATCTTTAAAGCTATATGGGAACTCACTGACACACTCATTTAACTCCGGTTCTTTGTCGACGGCGATAGACTAATGAACTTCAAGTGGATCCACGTACGCTAATCTCAAGGCCAAATATAGATCTAATGAAGTGAGCTGCTTATGCAAGTTAAAATCTCCATATTACTTTTTAAGGAAAACTTTCTATAGCAAATGCACATGAACTAAAGAAATACAGATATAAATATAAATAGAGGCGGTGGGGAGATAGAAAAAAAAAACTCCTCTACCAGCTTACTAATTAGTTTCCACAAAACATGGATCATCAATCTCGAGCTACTATTCTCACCACTACACTCCACATCTAAAGTTCAAGCCTATTGTCTACCCTCAATTATATACCACTGGTAAAGCATGCCACATACTACACTAGTCCATCAAATTGGGAATCAACCCAAATACTTCACTTAACTACTACCTAAAATCACAACCCTGCCATAACCTAGCTATTACAATTCAAAATCCACTATACATCTTCTCACATGAAGTACTAGTTTACTACTACTTAAGGAAAAAGACCATCAAAGAGGTTAAATTCACACGATAGGATTAGTCGATCTTAATCTTATAATATAATCCATTTCAATCTTATCAGCATATTCTAATTTCTCACATCATACTTAATTACCCATGTACAAATTCTCACTATCACCAAATTCAGAAACAACAATGAGTCTCTACCCATAACTTATTGACTAGTCTACCTTTTTCCATTCACAACCTATAAATGATTTCTATAACCACCATAACTATCCACTTTGAGCTCCTTTACTATTTTGAACAAATAATAATCATATCCAGTCACTTCCTTCATAAACTACCATACAATCTACAAATATTTCCATACATTAGTCTATCACTATAAAATGGCAAACCATCCTCCAATCAATGGTTATACAACTAAAACTATTTATTTACATAAAAGTCACCCTCACTTTGACTCCTAACCTTGTGATTTTGTATCACCAACTTTTTGACCCATTTCACTACCAATAGGTCATGACATTTTAAAAAATACTACTGCTCGGGTGGAAAATACAGTTCCAATATTCTGCTACATAACATTACCCTTATGCATGATATCCGCAACAAGAATTTTGAAAGAGGACTAAATAGACTTTGTATCTCAGGATGAAAAGCATAATTTCATTAGAATAAAAAAATACACTCAAATCAATACAACTTGAAGCACTAATGGACTCCTCTCAAGTCCTCATGCGACAACTTTATGGATGACTCAATCAGAGAGAAACACATCGTTGGGGAGCTATACTCTTAGACTTGTATCGCCTCGACAGTGAGACATGGCCCATGAAATTAGAACAACTAATGAATTTAGATAACTTTATTGTGGACAACTCTACAGTACGAATTAGATTGTGAAAGAATAAGAAACAATCTTCTAAATTCCGAGCAGCCTCTTGATTATAAGTGTGGTGCACAACACACCCATAAGCAAGATTCTACTAGACATGATTTCACAAATACATTGGGACCATAAATCGTGCTCTGTGAAGGCCCGAGAGCCCTTCTCTATCTAGCAATCATACACACGTTCATATAATATGAACAAAAATATGGAAATATAAAACAATATAGAATTATGGTCAATATCATAATTCAATTGAACAATCTGTAATGGAAACCATAAACCTTTAAACAACTTCTAACATCAGTCTGCGAAATCTCTAACAACTGAAAATGACATTTGTCTGAAATCTGGGACAAGGACCCCAATCGGGCTATGAATAAAAATGGAACAACAATAACAAGCTCTAATATAGGCCTTACGAATTAAGGAAAGCTCACCAGCTGCAAACTTCTGACACACACGAATCTACTGTTGTATGAGACTGAGGGACTCTGCCTCGGGTCCTGAAAGGAGGGGGTCAATACAGATATACCAGTACGCAAAGCAATACAAAATAATGAATTTATACATATATAACATAGGTGAGAGCAAGTCATAAAATATTATGCATGAAATAGTTTAAAATATATGGACCATTTCAAAAGATCTCAAAATAACCTTGTCAATGCAATTTTATTCTTTGTATTACTTCTGAGCTAGGTGGTACACCCTACATATCTGAAATTTTTCCACGGGCAATATGGGATCTGTCATTAACTCGAAGGCCAAGCCCCTAACACAAGTTTGCTGCAAGGGTTGAAGTATCTGAATCTGATACGCCCAGGGCACTAGGAGAGCGTATAATAATATACCCATATCGACAAAACACGATTTCAAACAATAAATCATATGACTTGTGCCTTCTTCGAATAACCACCTAACTCTCTTAGTTCCCAGTTTTAACCCATTCTAAAACTGCATCTTTCTGAATTCAAAATCTGAAATCTAAAATGAAATTTGTATTCTGTTCTGAGTTTTATCATGGCTTTATCTGATTTGGTATCGTCATACCAAGACTTGAAAGTCATAATTCTAAGCCATAAAATATTATGTTACAGTCTTTTCATTCAAAACATAAAGTTTGAACCATCATATCATTCAAACAGTTCAAGAAAATCCATAGTTCAATCATATGTAAAAATTATGCAAGACTCTCTCTTTTAGTCATTTCAACAAACATGTGGTGTTCAAGTATTTTGTAACAACCCATGCAATCTCTTTGAATCACCACTTTTTATTTATATTAGCAAGGATCACCCTCTCTTTTCAATTCAAAATCATAATCAAGTCATAATCAATAATCAAGACATTTATATCATGCTTCTCAAAAATGCATTTTGAAGCAATCCATATCATATGAAAACAATAAACAATCATAGAAAGAGAGGAATTCTATATTTGCATGCTCTCAATTAAATATTCAAGCTCAATTTCATACATACATATATACAAGTACAAATTAATTTGGGGGAAAGGCTTCAAGACCAAACAATAATATCACTAGATAATTCATAATGCAAGATTGTAAACATAATTCCAAAACCGATTGCAAATTCATGATTTCTCAATATTCAAAGCATCATTAAAAATGTTTTCACCATGCCCATGTAGTTTAGAAAAATCCCACGTACCTTAGATTTTGTAGTTAGGAGAATTGAATTCAAACCTTAATCAGTTTCTTGGAAATCTTGAATTTAGAGGCTTGAATTATTCATCTTGAATGTTGGAGATTAGGATTCTGGTTGAGAGGAATTTTGATGAATATAAGCATAAAATGATTGTAAGAGGCTTAAATCTTGTGTTTGAACAGATTGGGGTTGAGGAAAAAGACTAAAATACCCCTAAGGAAATAAAAAAAAGTCGTAATAGTCCCTTAGTTGACAGACTGATATACTGAAGTAAATTGGGTATAACTTATTACTCCGATGCTGAATTTAGATGAAATTAGTTGAGTTGGAAAGAAGACTCAAAGATATTTCATTTGATATATAGCAGGCTACCCAGTTCATTTTATAACAAAAGTTATGATCGATGAAAGTTGACCCAAGTTAAAGTGTCTCCTAAAACTTATTCGATAGAATTATTTTCAACTCGTCTTAGAGTTAGGGGATTCTTGTGACCTTGATTCACATTCAAAGGTATTCAAGACCTATAGGATTTATCATCACATATTTATTAACAAAGAATCAATGAGTTCGAGTCTATGCGCGTAGGAACAATAGTTTAAACTCTAACCCGAAAGTGTGGGGTCTTACATCCTCCCATGAAGTCATTTTTCCTTTAACCATGGAATGTAGCATAGAACCCAAGGCCCTATTCACTACTTTCATTTGGTCATCGGTTTGTGGGTGGCAAGATATTGAGAATAACAACCTTATGATGAGCCTACCCCACATTGACTTCCAAAAGTGACTAAGGAACTTAAAGTCCCTATCACTTACAGTGGTCCTCGAAACACCATGTAATTTGGCAACATTTTCAACAAACAAAAAGGCTACACTAGATGCATCCTCACTTTTAGAGCATGGAATGAAATATGCTATCTTAGAAAACTGGTCAACTACAATAAAAATACAATCCCTACCTCTTCTAGTTGTCGGCAGCCCTAACACAAAATCCATAGATATATCAAGCCAAGGACGTAAAGGAGTGGAAAGCGAGGTATACAACCTTTGAGGGAGGATCTAGGACTTAGCATTCCTACAATCCATACATTGGCCACAGATTTCAGCAATATCTTTGTGCATCCTAGGCCAATAGAATAGTTCCTCCAAGATTTCGACGGTCTTCTCAACCCTAAAGTGTCCCATTAGACCACCATCGTGTGTTTCTCTTACAAACAATTCTCTCTAAGAACTAGAAGGCACACATAACCGTCTTTCTTTGAACAAGTAGCCGTCAAACATGGAATAAGAATTTGAACCCCCATCCGTGAGCCACTTCTCCCTACCCAATTCTTTACATTCCCTAAAGATAGGAGCAAAATAAAGGTCCTCGGGATATAATGATTTTAGCCTCTCAAATTCTATGAACTTAGAAGACAAGGTTGAAACAAGTACGTGTTTCCTAGGCAATGCATCGGCAACCATATTTTTCTTACCCTTTTTGTATTGAATAACATAAGGGAAGGTTTCTAGGAATTCAATCCACTTAGCATGCCGTTTGTTGAGCTTGACTTAGGCCTGAAGGTGCTTCAAGGATTCATGGTCCATTTGGATCACGAATTCTTTAGGCCATAAGTAGTGTTTCCAATTACCCAAAGCTCTAATCAAGGTGTATAACTCTAGATCATAAGTGAAATAATTTAGAGTCGCGCCCTTGATCTTTTCACTAAAGTAGGAAATGGGTTTGAGGTCTTGCATCAAAACAACTTCTATACCTCCCTTACTAGCATCATATTCAACTTCAAATATTTTATCAAAGTTAGGTAGTTGCAACAAAGGTGCGGAGATGATCATAACTTTCAAGGCTTCAAAGGACTTAGCTTGTTCATCACCCCACTTGAAGGGTTGGTTCTTTCTAATGAACTCGGTCAAGGGGGTGACAATGGTGCTAAACCCTTTGACAAACCGCTTATAAAAACTAGCCAATCCATGGAAACTTCGGACTTCACTAATGAATTGTGGAGTTGGCCCATTTTTAATAGCGTCTATAGTGGATTCATCAACTTCGACCCCGCTTGAACTCATAACCAAACTCAAGAAAACAACTTCATCAACACCAGAGGAGCACTTTTTAAGATTGGCATACAATTACTCCTTTCTAAGAACATCAAAGACACTTTGTAAATACAATACATGCTCATCTAGGGACTTGATATAGACCAAGACCTCATCAAAATAAATAACAACAAACTTTCCAATGAACGGTTTCATCACATAATTCATTAACCGCATGAAAGTGCTTGGAGCATTTGTTAGGCCAAATGGCATAACCATCCATTCATAGAGATCAAATTTGGTCTTGAAGGTAGTTTTCCATTAATCGTCGGGTTGCATTCTAATTTGGTGATAGAAGCTCCTAAGATCAATCTTGGAAAACATACAAGAACCATTCAACTCATCAAGCATATCATCCAATCTAGGAATGGGATGGCGATACTTCATCGTAATTTTATTGATAACTCAGCAGTCCACACACATATACCATGTTTCATATTTCTTTGGCACTAGCACACCAAAATCACACATGGATTCATGCTCTATTTGATGTAACCTTTGTTGAGAAGTTCCTCAACTTGACTTTGAAGCCTCTTAGTGTCCATAGGGTTACTTCATAAGCCAGTTTGTTTGGCAATTATGATCCTGGTACAAGGTTAATTTGGTGTTCAATACCCTGAAGTGGGGGTAATTCTTACGAAAGTTCTTTGAGAAAGATATTTTCATAATCCTGGAAAACAAGAGAAATAGAAGGAGAAATATAAGAATTGGAGGGGTTAGTGTTAAACCAATGATCCAAGAGAAGCATAGTTGTGTTCTCATCATGTTCCAAGAAGAGTTCTTTCCTCCTAGCCAACATTACCACACTATTTTTGTCTCTTGAATATGAGACCCCCTCGGATTCCCCCTTTTGCCTACTCTCAAGTTCTCTTTATTTCTTGGCTTTCTTGACCTTTTCTTTTAACTCTCTCATCTTTTAATGTAATTCATTCACTTGTGATGGCAAGAGAGGGTGAAGTGTGAATTTTTGGCCATCCATCTCAAGGGAGTACCGATTGGTCCTCCCATCATGTTTGGTAGACCTATTATATTGCCAAGGTCTACCCAACAACAAGTGACATGCTTGCATCGAAATCACATCACAAAGCACTTCATCATGGTAGTTTCTCACCTTAAACCGAATTACACATTACCTTGTGACTTTTAATTCACCACGCTCACTCATCCATTGTAACTTGCAGGGACTAGTATGTGGAGTAGTAGGTAGTTTTAAGAAATCCACCATAGTGGCACTAGCAATATTTGCATAACTCTCACTATCAATCACCATGGTAGACACACCACCTTTGATAAGGAACTTAGTATGGAATAGATTCTCCATTTAGCTGGGATCATCTATTTCCTTACTAATCACGGCTCATCTCACCATAAAATTTGGAACTAGACATTCACCCTCTTGCATATAAGTATCTACTACATCATCTTTTTCTTGAACTTCATTCTCATTGTGCACTCTATCTTGAGGCTCGGCCTTATTCTTATCGGTTTCAATATCCAATTTTTCTCTAAGGTAATATAACTTTCCTGCCCTAAGGATCATATTTCATTGATTTAGACATTCTTTAGCCTTATGTCCCCAACCTTGGCACTTGAAATATTAGAACCCCTTAGGATTAGGATACTTGTTTTTATCTTGTCGTGGAGGGTATTTTGGGACTGTTTTGGTCTCGAGTTTCCTTGTATTAGAGGGTTGTTCCTTGTTATTGGGCCAACCCAAGGAGGATTGAGCCATCTCTTTGTTTCTAGGCCAACCCAAGGATTCTTGTCCCCTTGCCTTGTATGTCGTTCTCTCTTTGAGTTCTTTTTTAATTTCTAGGGCCGCTTGAAAGATACCATCAATGGTATCAAACTTGTGAAGATTCAAGTGAGTGGAAATGTCCTTGTTCAACCCAACCTTAAACCGAAAGATGTCATGACCAACTTGTTCCCCCCGATGATCAAGTTTCAACATGAGTTGTTGAAACTCATCGTAGTAGGCCATAACACTTTTGCCCCCTTACCTCAAATTGTACAATTTGGCAAGGAATTCATGTCTATAGCTCTCGGGTAAGTATCGTTGCCTCATAAGATACCTCAACCTAAACCAAGGTGGCGGTTGGCCTTTAATTAACTCATTCCCAAAACGCTTGACATATTCCCACCAAGTGTTAGCATATCCCTTAAAGTGAGCCATGACATAACAACTTTTTTTTCTCCGTGATATCATTGACTTGAAAGATCTTGTCACAGGATAATTCCCAAGAAAGGTAGGCCTCGGGGTCACTTTCTCCTTTGAAGATTGGAAGGCTCAATTTGATGGTATTGATGTCTTCATCCCTATCTTGGTGGCGGTTTACTTGTTGGTTCCATGGACCAATTCTCTCCCCATATCCTCGGTATCCCCTTTGATCCATACGACTTTCTCTCATATCCTTCTCCCTCATATAGGCATCATTATACACTCCAAACCCTTCAATGTTTCTCTCTACCATATTCCTCAAAGTGGATGGGTCAATTTTGGTTAAGTGAAACTTGGTTTGGAGAAATTGTATTTAGTAGTGGTGGTGGCCTTTGATTGAGTGGATCTTGGAAGGGAGGGTTCGGATTTAGATGAGATAATTGGTGACCAAGTCCTTCTTGTGGGACTTAATAAGAATGTGAATGAAAGGGTTTATATAAGTCTCGGTTTTGGGGGTAAGGAGTAGCTTGGCTTGCGTCATTTAGTGGTGGTCTTGGTGGATTGAGCATTGGATGTGAGGTTTCAGGGGCAATGGTAACGGGAGTGTTTTGGTTATGTCCACTTGAAGAAACATAGTAGTATTGGGGAGTAGTAGGGCGGAAGTTCCTTTGACTCTCCACATGTTCCAACCTCCCACTTATTGTTGTCACTTCCCTTTTCAATGATGTTACATTCCCTTTCACCGAAGACACATCCATTTCTAACTTCCCAAGACTCGCTTGCATTCTTTCCAAAGTGCGGTTGAGGCCCTCAATAGAAGCCATGAGGATATTTGTATCATTGTTACCCATGGTTTGGGAGGTCATTCCCTCCATTGCAATGTACCTAAGAAAATACCTACAAAACAACAACAAGTTAGCTAAAAAATAACCTTGCCACACTCTCACACTTTGATTACCTCACACTTAGCTCCACAAGTGTTGTAATTTGGCTAGTAGACCATGAATAGTCAAGGAATGAGTCTACTCTTGGTCTAGAATAGATTTTCATTTGAAGACTCAAAGAAATCTCGACGGACTTGAACCAAGAATTTACAATGAATCAAAAAGTCAAAAGGACTCAAGGAACAAAAACACGAACAACGGATTCAAGGACTAATTTACAACCCAGTAGGAGTTTACTAGCTTGTTAATTAGTACTAGGACCAACAAATGAAACTAAGAGACAATAAAATGAAAATAAGAATCCAAAGTTTGAGCTTAAAATTGATGTGTCAGCAGTAAATGGTGATATGGAAGCCCACTATTGGTTGCGGATTTATCAAAAAAAAAAAAATTCTTTACAATTCAAGTCTTGACCAATTTACAATTTGGAATTGGTGGATTTGGTTAAAGGAGGAAAATATAGTCTTGGAGTATTCTTTTCAATTCAAAAACAAGACTTGACCTTCTTTGTACTTTTTCCTCAAAACATGGTCCTTAAGACATGGAAAAGTGGTTGTCAAATCTTTGAGTGATGTGAACAAGCCCTTTCATCAACAAGTACTACAACTTTGTCTTTCACCTTTTTGATCTAAGGCTCACTTTTCGTGTTTAACAAGATGATGAATGTGGTGAAGAACTTCAAGAACACAACAGCAACACCAAGAACAACAACATCCAAAGTACAACTCCAATCTACCACAACAAAGCGACAACACACGGCCAAACTTCAAATTCACAACAACAATTTCAACAACATAAGCTCAAACTTTTAGATCTAGACATCTTTTAGTATTAGTGATGAAGAAACTAACACTAGAAACATTCAAAACAAATAAAATACTTCTAGATCTAGTCGCAAAGTTTCGTCCAAGATACTTCTAGAACACAATCACTTCTCGGCCAAGATACAACAACACAATGTTAATACGTTTGTAAGATCTTCCCAAGATTTGATTTTATTGGAACAAAATCAAGCCTTGAGCTTTGATACCAAATGATACAAAATTCAAGCCAACAACAAGGAAAACAAGATAACAACAATAATATAGAATCAAATGCCCCACACGGCTTCACTAGATTAAGAGATAAACAATAAGATTACAAGATAAGGGGGGATAGATAACTTGACATACAATATCCTAGAATCTAAGAACCCTAACATGTATCAAATGAAAGGACCCTAAGACTAGAAGATATCAACACCAAATTCTTACTTAGATCAAGAGGAACTTAATGACCTTAAGACCCAAGTTTCTAGCCAAAACACAATACAAGTGTCACTACACTTGTTCTATAAATATCGGGTTTCCACATTCAAGGGAGAGAGAGAAGCTTCAGATATTACAAGACTTGAATTGTGAAACATCAATAATGAACTAAGAGAAAAAATAACCCTAATATGTCCTATATATAGTACTCCCTCCGTCCCAAATTACCTGTTTCAAATTTTCTAATTTGATTTTCCATTTTACTTGTCCTTTTTTATTAATCAAGAAGAGATAAAACGTTTTTCTCATGTTTTACCCTTTGCATTAATTACTTTTTCTTCAAATTAAAATATAAACATCATTTAATAGGAGCACCATGGTAAACTAGCCATGTTATTAATTATTTTTCTTAATCAATGTGTCATGTCAATTTGGGACGGGTAATTTGGGACGGAGAGAGTATATCACAAAATAAGTAGAAAATGACCATCTTATCCTTGTCCAAGGATGGCTTTGGAGTGTAAGTTTATTACACTTCAAAGTCCTCTTCACACTTCAAAATATGTAATTCCTTAGATGGATTTATAACACACTCACACACGGACATATTCATGAACATGCCTCGGAGTTTTTGTAACTTCCGAGCTTGACTACGTGTGAATGGTTTTGAGCTTGTTGTACCCGTATCAACCTCACTTTCTCCATAGGTAAAACTTTAAAGTTTAACAATTTTTGTCTTTTTATTTTGAAAACCTTTGCTCATGAGTCAAAAGTACAAGACCTCTAATTTCCAAAGTGGTGCATGTAATTTCTTGAAAATTAACCAAACTGATCTTTAAGTTGAAATAACATCAACTCACAACATTTCGGCTTTATATTTGAAAAATAAGCATTATCGTGATTGACTGTGATTTTTGAATATATTACTCTATGATACAAATAAAAGTTTGATAATAATTGAGGTACAAAAAAAATGCCATACATTTATTTCGGTGTTTAATAAAATTAATAATAATCCAATTGCTTTTAGTAGTCCAAACAAATTTGAAAGCAACTAAACAACGAATTTGATGCGCACAGACATGCATGTACCAAGATTTTCTTGTATTACTAATATTTTTGACTATTCTCGTCTTATTATCTTTATTATTTGATTGGATAGGTTTCAAGTAATGATTAAATAAATCGACGAAGTTTATTTTACTGTACGTAGGTTGCCTCACAAGAACCTTCTTTGAAACCCCCCCAAATGGAGACTTTAGTTATTAATAATAATGAGGGGAAATGACATTCACGGACCATTTTGAAAATAAATGATCAATATTTGATTAATTTATCATATTATAATCAGTCGATCAAATTAATATCAATTAATAGTGATAAGACTATTTGGATCCTTTCATGTATATACAGTTTTTATATCAAATTGATACAACAATTATATTATATTGATATACATTTTTAAAAGAGATGAACCTATACATGCATATACAATCGCTATATCAAATTGCTACAAAGCTTATACCATATTGATACATTTTTTTAAATGAGACAAACCTATGCATGCATATACAATTTCCATATCAAATTGATACACTTTTTCAATAGAGAGGGACCTACAAATGCATATACAGTTCCTTTACCAAATTGATACAACGCTTATATTACTTTGATACATTTTTATTTCTTAAAAAATATATAGTGGAATAAAAATAATAGAAAAGTCAAATTCTTTTTTGATAAGAAAAATGGATAACGTTTTTTTAAATGAACAATAAAAACTTAAAAAAAAAAATGGAGAAGGAGACGAAACATACATCGAATTGAGTAAAAGTAAAAATTAGTTTAATGACTAATTGCAGGTAATTAATTTTGAATGACTATTATGGTAAAGTTATTTTAGGGTGGAATGTTATTTTTATCGTTTTTTCCAAAAAAAAAAATAAAGATAATACACGCTACCAAATATGTATAGTATGTTGGTGTAACTGGAGAAAAATTTATCTAATTCTTATAAAATTAATATTTCACTGAAAACTCTAGTGTCTGTGTGACTAGCAAGCGCCTCTTTATCTTATAAGAGTGATATGACTTTTTTATAACTTAATAATGAATTAACACATGTAAAAAAATAAATAAATAAATAAATAAATGATAAACATATTGGAGCAGTTGAGATAATTATTTCTCTGCTTTATAGTGACCGAAGCCTTGAGAGAGTATTTGAACTAACTTTCCACAATTATAACAATTACATTCTTTTATGAATTTCTTCTTTCTATATGGTCTTTTGTATTTATAATTTTTTACATAATATCTTTTTCTTGGTTTCTTATATTTATATTTTGATTTTTTATATTTTTTATATTTCTTATGTCTTTTTCTTTTCTTATAATATCTTTCTTCACATCCAAATTGGGGTGCTATTTTATTTTTGCAACATGCTAAATTCCTTATTAATGTTTTTTCCATTTTTAATTCTTCTCTATATTTTTCACATAAGTTTCTATACCATTGTTGTAAAAATTTTATTCTTGCTCCTAGCGTATCTACTAGTTTTGCTTCTTCCCAACTTTTTATTATTTTTGAACTAAATGGCTCGGGTAATTTATTAAAATATAATTTTCTTATCTCTTTACTTTCTTCTATACTATATGCTCCTTTATAATAATATTCTTTAAATGCCCAAGTATATTCATCTATATAACACATATTACATATTGCTAATTTTAACATTAGATTCCTATTTGTATCTTTTTCTTCATCTTGTTCTTCTTCTATTGTTGTCGTACTACCAAATTCATCTTTTATAGCTGTTTCATATTTTTTTAATAATTCTATAGGTGTTAGTTTAGTTGTTGTCGATGATGTTCCTTCTATAGGTTTATTAGTTCTTAATACTTTCTTGCTATTTTCAGTTAAATTTGAAAACCCTAGTTTTACTGATCCTATTAGTGTTCTTTCTATATATTCCGATGCATCTGTTATGTTTATATTATTATCTAATAATTGTTTTGTCATATATCCTATTCATAATTGTATTGTTTTTTCTGTACTATTACACAATCTAGGTCTAAAAAGTTATAATTTTTATTAACTATTTGTTTTGGTGTCCATTTGTCATATTCATTATATTTTTTAAACTTATTCTTATAATATATAGGTTTTCTTTTTTCTGTTGTTTTAGGTATTATATTTTCATCTTCTTTTTTATCAAGAGTATTTATTTCTGTGTGGGTACTTTCTAAGTTTTCCTCATTAATTACTTCTTGTTTTTCATTAATTTCTAAAATTTTTGTATTTGTTAATATTTCTGTGTATGTTTCACTATCTTCTGAATCATAATTATCTGTCTCTTCAACGTCTATATTATTTATTTCTAATTCTTTGTTTTTTATTTCCAATTTCTCCTTAAATTGATTGATCTCGTTCAGTAATCTTTGTTCTCTATCTTTTTCTTCTTTTTCTTTTGTCTTTGTTCATATAAATCTCTTAACATTTGTAGTTCTTTTTCTAATTCAGCAATCCTACTATTTTTAGTTTCTTCTATTTTTCATATTTCTTCTGTAGTTTGTTGTTTTATTTTTTCTATTTCCTTTTTCCTATCTATCTCTACATTTTTTTTTCTATTCTTACCATTGCTGTCAATTTATCTTCTAATTTTAATTCTTCTTATTCTAACATTAGATATAAATGTTCACCTATTTTCTTATATCATCTTCCTAGATTAGAAAATACTATGTTTATTTTTAATCCTTCGTGATTTTCATATATTTTTTCATCTATTATAAATTCTTCTTTGTTCATTTTATTGTGAATAGTTCATGTTGATATATATATTCTAAACTATCTATTTGTGATTTTAATTTTGATATTTCATCTTTTTGTGTATCTATTGAGTTTTTACTGACTCCGGCAAATATATTATAATGTAGTCTTTTTATTCTTATTTTTAATTCTTTACGTTTTTCAGAAATAATTTATTTTAATTCTTTGTATTGTTGTACTTTATTCATTTTAAACCATATTTATAATATCTTGGCGGATATCTAAATCTAATTTTATCATAATTAGGTGGTATGTGTTTCATTCTCCTAGATTTTAAATGGATTATTAATTTTGATTCAATACTAGATATTAATGTAATTAAGTAGGCTAATCTTTGTGGGTTTTCTTTTATTTTATTTAGACTTATATATTCTGAATAATTACTAATTAAAGATTCTTTAATTTTTCTAAAAGTTTCTCTATTTTTAAATGATCTTCTCATAATTAATTTAATAATTTATAGGTAAATTCTTTCATAATTCTAATAGACATATCTCCTTTAAGAGTAGTTAGGTAGGTATGGTATATAATTTGCTCTAGTCATGTAATATTCACCAAATGCTTTTTCTAATATGATTTTTCTTATATCTACTACTTTTATATCTTTAAGTGCATACAAAATAAGTATTTTAAATTTATCTACCATCACATCAGATAAATAATTATTCATTTTCATAAAATTGCCTTTTTCAAAATATTCCCTTCAACCATGTTCATAACAAAATATGGTCACCTTAGATTACTATATACTAGATTATTCTTAAATAATATGTTCTTCGGTCACTATTAACATGGTAATCCGGATATTTTTTCCCTTAAACCATACATCTCACTTCCGTATTTTTTAATTTACTGGGCTTTGATACCATTTGTAGGGGGGTGCGGATATCTAACATATGAAATAGATAGGATTTTTCTCCGTTTTCACTTTGCTAATAAACTTCTTAACATATTATTCTTCGAATAATTCTACTATAAAGTAACTAATATGAATTTATTTTATCATATCATGATTGTTGGGAATTATGAATTTAGCTATTCATAATCATAAATAAATATACCTGTTCGGGTAGTTTTGATATTTCTGAAGTTTATTCCTCCATACCTTTTTCCATTGAAATATGTCTATTTTTTAATTAACTGAGTAAAATATTTATTATGAAATGGAGAGAGTATTTGCTTCAACGCATGAAGGCTTGGTATCTCAGCACCCGCTACTCTTCGTATTCGTATGTGCATTAGGTAAACTTGTTTGTATACAGCAACTCAAAAATTATATACAAGCGCACTAGGTGAATTTATTATAATGAACTCAATTGAAAAAGCATCAATAAGAAGAATTTTATATCCGACCTCTTAGGTGGGATCTGGTGAGCCAATTCATTCATTCATTCAATTGAGTATTTGATTTTGATTATGTATAACATTTTAAATAAATTTAAATTTTATGCATTATCAATATCAAAAATATTTTACACTATCAAGTGAATTGGCTTGCTATTAGAGCTACGAATGAGCCTAGAAACAAATGATCTGTCCAAACCATCCGGATTTTTATGGTTGAGCACAAGATAATTCAAGATCAAACTAAATTTTAATACATTCAAGTGCGACCCATTTTAAAATGATTGTCACCCTACCGCTGTTTGATTATAACTTCAACCCTTTTTTAATGTTCGCTAAGTTACCGGGGTTGTTTTTCCTTGCTATTAATTCTTTTCATGCTAAATATGAAATCTCTTTTATTTATTTTTTATATTTCGTAGTTAAGTTAATAAAGTGGATACAATCTCTTTCTAAGTCTTACGTTCTTTACCACAACGATATTATTCATAAATCAAATTATTTCATGGATCGAATTTCACTTAACTCTCAACGACTTTGTTGCGTATTCAAAATAATATAATAATTAGTGTTTTAAATTATGTTGAGGATTCAAAAGACAAACTAAAACTCTGGTCTCTGAGTAAAACAATACAAACAAACTTTACATTATGATTATTCCATCACACAAACAAAATGGGTCAAAGTTTGGAAATCTCTGGTAACAATGATACAAGTCTTTTTCTCATGTGGATTTTTTTTGTTGGTGTAATATACCATAAATTATAATAATTATAATTGAAATAATAAAATGAACAAAAAGTGAAAAAAAATAAGATAATCTTTTTCTTATCTGAGGCGCAGATATCTTGTTCTTTTTAAGGAGATGCAAATTCATTGCGGCATAATCTACACTTTTCCAGCTGTTTATCTCTTGACGTGTCCCCTCCAAGATACAATAGCTCATCAACAATGTACAACTCAAGCAACTCCGAATTAATTGAAGAGTCTAAAGCTTCACCACAAGAAACGTCTTCCTTCAACATATTAAAACTCTCTTTTATATAAGTGAATATAGTTGTAGACTTGAAATATTTTCGTTGTCTCAACTCTCTCTTTCACTAATATATTTACTCTCTTTTGTATAGGGAATATAGTTGAAGACTTAGAATACTTTCTATGTCTCAACTCTCTCTTTCACTATTACACATAATAATATTTTTCTCACTTATCATCTTTTTCTTCATACCTCGCAATATACTACAACTCATCTCTACCATCACAAGAAAGAAAATACTCTTTATATAGGTGTAGTATTTCCTCCATCTAATAAATGAGGGAATTAGAAGATGAATGCTTTAGAGATTACATATGTTATATGAGCTACAATACATAAAGAGGTAGAATAATGGTTGTTGCGTGTTGGGTTCGAAATCGAGAGGGCTTATGTGGAAGCTTAAAGTTTGAAAACCAAGACGACGATAATTTAGATGACACAATATAAACTACAACAACAGCAACATACCCATTGTATTCCCATCAAGTGGGGTTTGGGGAGGGCAAAATGTACATAATCCATCCCACTACCTCAGATGAAGTAGAGAGGTTATTTCCGATAGATCCCCGGTTCAGGACAGATAACAATATAACAATAAACTACATAAAAACATACATCCACACGACAATACTATAATCACAGATAGAAAAGGATAATAACTAAAATAAGACACGCACAATATGATACTAAAAATATCTTTTCAAAAAATATAGGTATCACCAATACACCACAGACGTACTCCTACACACTAACCCTCTACCTTAATCCGCTTCCTCCACACCTTCCTATCAAGAGTCATGTCCTCCGTAAGCTGTAACTGCTCCATGTCATGTCTAATCACCCCCTCCAATACTTTTCAGGCCTACCTCTACCCCTCCTAAAATCATCCGTAGCCAGCCTCTCAGACCGCCGTACTGGAGTATCCGTTCCCCTCCTCATCACTTTCCTAAACCATCGCAACCTCACTTTTCGCATATTTTCCTCTACTGAAGTCACCCCTATCTTCTCCCGGATAATCCCATTTCTAACCCTATCCCTCTTGGTAAGCCCACACATCCATCGCAACATTCTCATCTCCGTTACCTTCAACTTCTGTATATGAAAGTTCTTAACTGACACAATATAAACTAAAAATATAATATTATTGATATAATTTGGCCAACTGGCCTACACATGAAAATTAATATTAAAGAAAACAAAAAATTATTGGAAGAAAATATCCCCCTAAACAAGACTCGCAAATGACTACATTGTAGATGTTACTGTGTTATGGTATGAGAAGAGGATCTTCTATTTATAAAGATCCAAAACCTTTCCTCCAAGAAAGAGGTTTGCCAAATATGAAAAAGTTTTATATCTTCCTCTCAAGAAAAGTAATTATGGTATTACTTTTATTTTTCTTTCAAGAAAAGTAAAATTTAAACTTGGTAAGAAAATCAGGGAAAAAACCCTAATAAATCTCTCCTTTTTGGCTTGATTTTTTTGACATAATTTGATCCACATTTTTTGTGTGTATGATCTTTGTTCTTTACATAATCTTCATCACTGCTACTTGCCATGGTTAAAAATAAGATTTAAAATATTATGATTAAAAGTGGGTTAAAAATAAATTTTTTATTTTTATTTTTAAAGATGCAGCAACAGGAATGTTGAAATATGCTTAAATCTTCTTCTCCACATGTAATTGGACAAAGATCTTCATTATCATCAAATTGATTGCAACTTTGATCTCAACATGTCCTCAATTTGA
Source organism: Capsicum annuum (assembly GCF_002878395.1). NCBI lineage: Eukaryota > Viridiplantae > Streptophyta > Magnoliopsida > Solanales > Solanaceae > Capsicum > Capsicum annuum. The sequence continues at coordinate 200,471,288 of NC_061114.1, forward strand.
ACCATCGGATCATTGAACCATAGACTCTGATACCACTTGTTGAGTTTAAAATCGAGAGGGCTCATGCAGAAGCTTAAAGTTTGAAAAATAAGACAACGATAATTTAGATGACACAAGATAAACTAAAAACATAATATTATTGATATAATTTGGTCAACTGGCCTATACAGGAAAACTAATATTAAAGAAAATATAAAACTATTGGGAGAAAATCTCTCCCTAAATAAGACTCTTAAATGATTACATTGTGGATGCTACTGTGTTATGGTATGAGAAGAGGGGTATTCTATTTATAGAGATCCAAAACCTTTCCTCCAAGAAAGAGGTTTGCCAAATATGATAAAAAAAATTATATTTTCCTTTCAGTAAAAGTAAAAGTAATTATGGTATTACTTTTATTTTTCTTTCAAGAAAAGTAAAATTTAAACTTGGTAAGAAAATCAGAGTAAAAACCCTAACATTGCGGTCTATCATACACACAAGTGCACGCAATCGTACAATTAATATAGTGACTTAAATGAATTGAATATCGAACCCACGAGGACTACTTGATTAGTAATTTACTTAACTTTAGTTCTGACAATATTATATTCAAATGTTTCAGAGTGTCAAAATGGTTTTAACAATTTAATGAATAATTTAACGAATAAATAAATAACAAAGTGTGTCAACTGTAACGTAAACTAGGTTGTGAACAATACGACGAAAAATTTCAGGATTGAGGCACTCTTAACAATACTATAAATCTCTATCATTATCGTGGTTGTGTTGATTATTGGTTTGTTGATTTGCAGGGTTTAAATTATGATCATGGTCTTCGAGCATCTAATCTTCTACCTAAAAGGACATCTCAACTACACCGTTGAGGGGGATGCAATAATCCATTTAGATGCTTTAAGTTATCTTCCTGCATTTGAACCAAACAAGGCTTCTAGGTATATCCATATCCTAGCAGCTACTTCAAATCCCTTGTTTTGTAAAAGAATAAGAACTAACTCCTTCAACTCTTCGATATATCCTAATAATTCCCTTTCTGGGTTCACAAAAGGATTCAGAATGTATTTTAATGGTGGTCATTCATTAAAATAGTAAACAAAAGAGAATAATAACAACCCATGCGATAAACCAACGTTAACGATTCTAAGAACATCAAAATATAATCACGTGTTCGGCCTCAACCCCAGAACAAGGGTGTTTATCAACTCATGTTCAAAATTAACATCAAAGAAATAAAATTAATCATGCCAAAGTCAATATTAAAAGATGAAAAATAAAAGATCTCGAATAAAAGTCTCGTCATTTTTTTTGCCTTTGTTATTCGGATGCCAAAAATGTCTATAATTGTGTAAGTATTCCTTTTATAGTGGGACTCAACTGCACAAAAATTACTCTTCACCATGTCACAGACCTTATTGCGGTGACTAAGGTCCGTGACACGCCAGTATCGCAGATGCATACTAGAATGTAACTTGGAAAATTCACTAACCTCCGTGCTACGGAGGCTATCGCGGACACTTGCACGGGGCTATCGCGGACCTTCACTGGAATTGTCATTTGATTTTAATTGATTAACGTTCCATAGAGCCTAACGCGAAGGCTAAAGTCTGTGGCACGCTGGCATGTTCTTTTCTCCATTTCCAGCTTCTTTGATGTTCTCTTGCTTCCGGGCTTTGTTCCATATTTTTCGAACCTTGTTCCAACATCTTCATGCTCATCATGTTACTCCAAGTGTTTCCATGATCCAAATGCTTCTTGATAATGCATCACAACATGTTTAATTTCACCACGATCAAGTCCTGCAACAACTAATCATATTCATTAGCTCGAGAGTATGATTTTAACTCAAACACAATACATTTTGTAAGTTTTAACTCATAGAACAAGTACAAATATGGATAAATATTGGCACTTGGACGTATAAATACTCCCAAGATCACCACCCCATACTTAAAATCTTGTCCGTCCTCGAACAATCCCATGCAATCATTATAACACAACTACGCTTCACACCACAATTTAAACAAGACATTTTTGTTGGGCACACACAGGTTACACATGACTCATTGATTTTCAACTCAAACATGTCATATCACATATGAAAACATAGGATTACTATTTTCAAACTCCCTAGCCTCAAAAATTGACTCTAGCACGCTGAGAAACTTATGCACATTATTCAACCAAGCAGTCCTACAAGTCACCTAACTATCCTCCACATGGACCCTCACAACAAGATGATTACCCATATTCACTTACAATATTGCAATCTATAATAAGCATGGGTAAACAGAAAACACATTTCGCTCATTCTCGCAAAGAATTTACACATAATATATGATGAACCATAGGCTTTTCCTTAGTGTATTACCCCACTAATAGTCGAATGTTAAGATTAAGCATCAAATAGGTCTTTGAAGGTTGTAATGTAAGTTAAGGAACGAGTAAAAACTATTTGGGTAAAAATAATGGCTAATATCCCTAAGTATTTTAATACATCACATGAACACTAAAAACACATAAATAACAACCAATTCTTCACCTCATCTATCTTCCCTTTTTCTTTTGTTTTGTCCCTGTCTCATTAAGATAATTCTTATACAGTGTGGAAGAGAGTCTACTATTCAGTACATTATTTTTTTTTCTTGAACATTTTTTATTCTTTCATCACCTAACTCCCGACCTCATTGTACCTCAATTCCTACACCAATAGCTATATTTTGAGGCTTCACTATAACTCTTTTTCCCACTTATTTTTCAACTCCTTACTCAACTTATTTTCACTAAAGCGCCTAGGAGCTTTAGATCAAATTAAGGTCAAACAAAGAAAGGGTAGAGGTTATATGTGAGACTGTAAAAAAAAATAGGCTATAGGCTCAACAGGGCTAACTAAGAATATTTGCAAGGGTAGGTAAAAGAGGAATAAAACATGGCTATCAACAAAATGCCTACATCATCTCCTAAATCCAACACCCTTTATTTCTCTTTGTAAACACACCGGGCAATTTTTAGACATCATTATGCATGTGGAATAACTAGATAATCTCACTCACACCTGGTGCATGCTAGATTCAAGTAGGATCCCTATAGACTCTCGACCTAGTAATTGCATAAATTTAAAATTAAGCCAACAAACCAAGAGGTACACGTTGAGATTAGGTGTCTCAAACTAGCATCCCTCTTTTTACTTTGACATGCTTCTGTCTGAAACAAGTATCTCTCATGTCATGTAGCCATATGTCCCAACAGAAAGTACCTCGCACTAAAGTAGTGATCGGGTTCTTATCACTTATTTATTTTCTTAGACTAATTTTCCTTAACACGATCATCATCGATCCATCATAGAGGAAGGCACCTAACTATGATAAGTTATTAAAATCACCCTAAAAACAAAAAATTTACTCCTAAAATTAATTTAAATTAACTAAGCAACTAAATTACGAACTAAAAATAATGAAATAAGTAGAGTAAAGAAAACACTACGAATTACCAATTCAACAAATATTATAATTACTAACTATTACCGACCGAATAGTTAGAATTTCAATCAAAGCCCACATCAATAATATCCAAAAATAACAAAAAGATAAAAGTAGCAAATGATAAGCACAAAGAATGAGAACCACCCCCCACACTTAAAATGTAAGCGCAAAGAATGAGAACTACCCCTACACTTAAAATGTAGCGTTGTTTCCAGTACTTGAAAATATAACTAAGTTATGACGTGGTGTAACTCTCTCTAGTCAGACCTTGTTCATGTCATTATCGACATCTGGACCATAGGTCTCCTTTCCCATGTCTGCGTCTCCAACATCCTTCTCCTCAGACATTATATTAGAATCTCTCATCTGCCGCCCCTCATCAGTAGGCACATCATCATCTACAAGCTCTACAAAATCTGGGTTGATCCGCTGCAGGGTTCGGGCATGGTGATCGAGTGGGTAATCCAGCTCTATAATACGAATCTCCTCCCTCATAGTTGGTCTACCCCCTACTATCAGCTGGAGCATCTGTAGCCCGTACATACTGTTGACATCTAATTTTGGCTCACTTTTTTCCTTTAATTATTCTTTCTATGCTTCTTAGTCTTGAAAAAAATTTCGAAATAAATTCATACTTTAATTTTAATAAATTCTTTGAAAGAAGTGTTTATTGTTTTATTTCTATCACGCTTTGAATATTCTGATAAAATATAATTAGTTATTTAATTTTGATAATCACAAAAATATTCTTGATACTTACATTCGTATTTTTTTATAATTATTTTCATACGATTATATACATACAAATATATTGAAAAATAATTTTGGGACAATAAGAAGCATGGGTAAAATTGATTTTAAGTAAGAAAGAAAGGATTTGGGTCAAATATAATCCAATTTCAATTTTATTTACTCAAGCCCAATTTATTTATCAATTTTCAAATAAAAGAGGCCCAATTTTATCCTAAACCCGATCCATTTAATGCATATATATATATATATATATATATATATATATATATATTTACTAAATTAAATATGAACCGTCCAATCAAACGATAGGAAGGTCCAAATTTCGATCAAAAAGTCCAAGTGCCAAACGCGTGTTTTCTTTTCTGAAAAAATCGGACCCGTGTAGGTCCCTTTCCCAAATACTAGCATCTCGTCACTTTCTCATCTTTCCAAAAATCAATGATGACGAACCACTCTTCACCTTCTTATTGAGAAATGGAAGATTCAAGAGCAAATCTCCATTATTATACAACAATAAGAGAGAGAAAGTGATAACTAACTACGATAGAGAGAGAGAAAAATATCTGAGGAATGAACTCTTATTTCCAAAACTGAAACTTACACTGTACAAAGACCACATATATACAATTACATGAGTGGGCCGAGTATATATAATTTGTAGCTACAACTAATAGGCCTAATTATAATTTTTCCAGCCCAAAACTAACTACTAATTACACCAACACCTCCCCCCCTCCCGCAAGCTGGAAGGGCCAGCCATTCTAAGCTTGGGAAGGAAACTCTGTTGTTGCACACCAAGAAGAGACTTCTTAAAAATATCAGCAAGCTGGTTAGAGGTGGAGATAGAATTCAGAGAAACTAAACCAGCAGACAAAGCATCCCGAACAAAATGGCAATCCAATTCAATGTGTTTTGTATGTTCATAAAAATAGGGTTTTTCACAATATATACAGCTGCCTGATTATCACAGAAAATAGCAACAGGTTGAGGAGGAGGAACGTTGAAATTATCCAAAAGCTGGACCAGCCAAGTAATTTCAGCCACCAGTAAACGCAAGGTACGGTACTCAGCTTCAGCAGAAAAAAGGGCAATGGTAGGCTGCTTTTTCAATTTCCAAGAAATTGGACATCCATCAAAAAATAAGACAAACCCAGAAACAAATTTTTGTGTATCAGCATAACTGACCCAGTCAGAATCAGAATACCCTTTAAGTGAAAAATTAGAATTGTTATTCAAATATAAACCCAGGTAAGAGGTCCCAGCAAGATACCTTAAGACACGAAGATCAGCCTCTAAATGCGGAACCCTGGGAGAAGCCATGAATTGGCTTAAATGTTGAACAGGGAAAGACAAATCAGGTCTAGTATGTTGGAGAAAATTTAATTTTCCAACCAATTTCCTGTAAATGGAAGGATCATCCAACAAAGCACCACAATACGAAGACAATTTAACATAGGGATCCAAGGGAGAAACCACAGCAGTAACTGAGGAGCAATGGAACTCATGCAACAAATCATGGGTAAATTTATTTTGACTAACTAGGAATCCCTGAGAGTCCTTGAAAATTTCAAGACCAAGGAAGTAATGGATCTCTCCTAAATCCTTAATTTTAAATTGATCATCCAAAAATTGTTTAAGAGTAGCAATTGCTGAGGCATCATCCCCAGCCAAGAGGATATCATCCACATAAACAGCCATAACTGTAAGACTAGAACCATTGAACTTTCTGAATAGAGAATAGTCACTGAGACTAGGGCTGAAACCTTTAGACTGTAAAGCAGAGGAAAGTTTAGCATACCACTGTCGAGATGCTTTCCGAAGCCCATAAAGAGACTTATTGAGTTTGCAGGCTAGAGGAAAAGCAGATGAAGAAGAGGAAGTACTCACTATGAGACCTGGAGGGATTTTCATATAAACCTCTTCATCTAAGTCACCATGCAAAAATTCATTGTTGACATCAAGTTGAAAAACTACCCATTTTCTCTTAACATCCACAGATAAGAGACATTTAATAGTGGTCAGTTTCACTACAGGTAAAAAAGTCTTAGTAAAATCAACACCTTCTAACTAAGCAAGCCTTAAATCTTTCAACAGACCTGTCAGCTCGTTGCTTGATTTTGTAAACCCACTTACAAGGGATGGCTTTCTTACCAGCAAGAAGAGGTAATATGTCCCAAGTATTGCTGGCATCTAAAGCCTGAAACTTTTTCATCATAGCTTCCTACCAAGCAGGCTGAGAAGCAGCGTGATGATAGAACTGTGGTTCTTTCAAGCAATCTACAAAAGAAATATCCTTGGAAATGGAAACAGAATTACACACAAAATCACTGAGATAGGTAGGAGGGTGAAAAGATCTGGTGGATTTTCTGAGAACAGGAATAGGAGGAGGAGAGGGATTAGAGGAAGTAGAGGGACTAGAAGATACAGAAGAAAATGGTGTAGAAGGAATAAGGTCAAGAAATAAAACTGAAGGGAAAAGAGGAGAAGTAGTAGAAGAAGAATAAGGAAACACATGTTCATGAAAAATAACATCCCTAGAGTGAAAAATACAATGATCAGAAAGACTCAACAACTTATAGCTCTTTTTACCCGAGCTATAACCAATAAAAATAGCAGGTATGGTTCTAGATTTGAATTTGTCTCTGTAAGGTTTTGGTACAGCAGCAAATCAAAGACAACCAAAAGTCTTCAAGTGAGCAAAAGGAGGAGAAGTTCCATATAATAGTTCAAAAGGGCATTTATTACGAAGTATAGGAGATGGAAATCTATTTATCAAGTAGGTTGCAGTTAAAATATATTCACCCTATTATTTAACAGGAAATTTAGATTGAAATAAAAGTGCCCTAGCGGTTTCAAGAAGATGTTTATGTTTTCTCTCCACAACACCATTTTGTTGTGGTGTATGTGGGACAGAAGTTTGGTGCAAAATTCCATGGGCAGAAAAGAAAAACATCGCTACTAGAGAGGACCCTAACTTAAAAGCATTGTCAGATCTCACTACTTTGGCAGAGATATTGAATTGAGTTTTGACCATAAGTATGAAAGACTATATGACAAAAAAAGTACTGCTCTTAGTGGACAACAAATAGGACCAAGTCGCCATAGAAAAATCATCTACTATGGTTAAAAAATACTGTGAACCATTGTAGGTTTGAGTATGATATGGTTCCAAAGATCTAAATGAATTAGTTGAAAAGGTGAAGAAGAGTGTATTGTACTATCAGGAAAAGAAAGCCTTTGCTGCCTGGCCATAGGGCATATGGAACAAAGAAAAGATTGTTGCTTAGGAAACTTGTCAGTCAAGTAAGGAATTATTTTCATTTTATTAAAGGGCATATGTCCCAATCTTAAATGCCAAGAATAATCAGTAGAAAACAAAGAAGATGGAGCAGGTAATAGGCAAGTATCATTCAGAGAAAATGCACAAGTAATAGCATCAATATCACTCACAGGGAAATTAGTAGTTGTGATAGAACAAACATTCTTATTCATATCACACAAAGAGCTGGCAGTACTGGTATTTACAAAGGAGTTAGTGCAAAGGGTAAACGGGCTGCTGGAAGTAATAGAGGCAAAATTAAGTATGTACAGCCCATCTTGGAGACTACCAAGTGCCACTAGCCTCTTCAGAGGAGGGCCCTACAACACACAAGCATTTGAAGAAAACTAAGCAATGCATTGCAGCTGAACAATTAGTTGAGGAAGAGAAATAAGATTGTATTGAAATAAATGGACAAGTAACACATTATAAAGAGAAATTTTAGGGGATAAGGTAAGGGATATAGTACAAGTTACCTTGACTTTATACTCATTAGGCAATGTGACAAGGTAAGGTCTAGTGAGAGGAGTAATATGGGATAAAAAAGAAGAATGAGGGGTCATGTGATTTGTGGCACCTGAATCTATAATCCAAGGGCTATCTTCTACTCTAAAATAATTGCATGCAAGTAAACTACAAGTTCTAGGATCAGAGTTGCTAATCAAACCTGCAAAATTTACAGAACCAACAGATATCTCTTGAGATACAGCAGAAACTTTAGACTGGTGAAGTAGGCTCAAGAGTTGATCAAATTGTTCCTTGGTAATACTGGGCATGCCACTGTTTCCCTGAACTTGTGTGCTACTGGTAGAGTCAGAAGGAGCAGGAGATTGAGAGTCTGATACTTGGGCAAAAGCAGCAATTTTCTTGAACTTAGACGGAGCACCAAAAGAACCAAAATTGGGGTACCCGTACAATTTGTAGCACCTGTCAATCTGATGACCAAGTTTCTTACAATACCTACAGGCTATATTATTCTTCTTGGAAGTGTTAGGATTAAAATTAACTTTTTAGGTATAAGGATGTTGATTCCCAGCAGAGAAGGCAACAAAGTTTGAATTAAAATGTGGTGAAATAGAAGTCTGCATATCAGACTGACTTTCATCATTTATCAACATGGAATACACACTATCGATATTAGGTAAAGGTTTCAACATCAAAATATTTCTCCTAATTGTAGAATATGAGTCATTTAAACCCATAAAAAATTGATGAACTCTTGGTTCCTCTTCTAGTTTCTGAAAACCCTCCTTACAACCACACACACAATCAGGATATGTTAGGGAAAAAGAGAGCTCATCCCATAATTTCTTGATCCTGTTGAAATAGGAGGCAATATTTGAGGAACCTTGAGAAATCGATGATATTTCTTTCCTCACTTGAAAAATCTTCGTACCACTGTCTTGACCAAACGTACGCTCAATCTCATTCCATAATTTTGTGGCAGATTCTTTGTACATCACAGTTTCTCTAATATCTTTATCTAAGCTATTCAATATCCATGCTACAACCATATCATTACACCTAACCCAAGCTTGGAAAAGAGGATCAGTAGAGGGAGGTTTAGGTACCGTACCATTGATCATCCCTAATTTGTTCTTAGAAGAAAGACCTAGTAACATTCCTCTGCGCCAGCTACCATATTCGATCCCATTAAAAGTCGTAGTGACCAAAATCATGCTGGGAGAATCAGACGGAAGAAGATATAAGGAAGAAGAAGGAGTAACAGCAGAGGAATCAACACTGAGTAGTTGAACTAGAAACACTCTGAGAATTTGTAGTCATATTTTGTAATAGGAAATACCAAATACAAGTCGATCAAGAGCAAAACGGAATAGGAAAGTTATCGAATGTCTTCGAAACTTCAAAACTATAGAGATTTCAGTAGCAAAACCTCGATGTGAATTAGCAGATTCCGCCGCCGAACCCGATCCAAAACCACAACCAGCAAATAAAAAATTCAGAACAACCTTAGCTAAAAACTTAACACCGCCACACCAGAAAATCAGAACAACTAAGGAATGTGAGAAATGAGCAACTCCGCTGTCAAAAAATGAATTTCTCCTAACAGAGAACACGAACACCGACCAAAACTTCGGTGAAGCAAAGAAACTCCGATGAAGCTCAATATCTCAACAAATAAGAACGGGTTTAACACTAATTGAACGGAAAATACACAGGGAAGTAGAACCTGGCTCTGATACCATATTGAGAAATGGAAGATTCAAGAGTAAATCTCCATTGTTATACAGCAATAAGAGAGAGAAAGTGATAACTAACTAAGATAGAGAGAGAAAAATATCTGAGGAATGAACTCTTATTTCCAAAACTGAAACTTACACTGTACAAAGACCACATATATACAATTACATGAGTAAGCCAGGTATATATAATTTGTAGCTACAACTAATAGGGCCATTTATAATTTTTCCAGCCCAAAACTAACTACTAATTACACCAACACTTCTCTCCTCCCTCCTCCTCTCTCTCCACCCCTCAAACGGAAGAAACCAGCAATGCAAACCTTAGCCGGGCCACCATAGCTTCCCGGACCTGCCAAGATTCATCCTATTTCATGCCATTCCAACTCGCAACTCCGAGAGATCAATGAATAATAGACCTAAATCAGTGTAACAACCTACTATCGATTCCGAATCCGCATTAAAATCCAGAGAATCATCTAGATTCGAGGAGAGATTTGTCCCTTTCAATTTTTGAATTTCAATTTCCCCCCTTTGATTTGCACATTGGCGTCTTTGAATTCTTGGTTTCAAATTCGGATTTTGCCTATAAATACCCTCAGTTTTATCCTTTGAGAAACAAGTTTTTGGTGAGGCAAAATAAGGTAAAAATCACTTTAACATTTGAAAACTTCACAAGCAGAGGGTCATGAAAACTACTTTGTTTTACCCTTGATTTCGGTCTGAATTTTGAGTTCCCTAGTTTGAGTTTGGCAGATGGAGAATTCTCGACAGAAAGCTTTAGTTTTGCGGCTCGACACAAGGTGAGCTCTACCTTTTCCCTATTTCGCTTCTTTTTAGTTTTAATCTGCAACCAACATTGATTTGAAGATAGTTGTATATATATTTGATCTCCTCCTCTGATTTGTTACGAAATTTTAGCAATATACAGTTGTGTGCGTTCAAATATTTGAGGTTTATGAAGCGTTATCTTCTATTTGTCTCGATGTTGGCTGTTTATACCTAGGTTCCTAGACGTGACTTCCCCTTCTCTGATTTTCATCTTTTTAAATTTTTCGATCCAGTATTTATCGGTGAATATGTGATGAGCATGTCAGCTTTCACTAACTTACAGTAATGGAGGAAATGATTGTTAGAAATTTTCTTTTAAAATATATCAAATTTTGATACATTCTTTGACTTTAGCTAAACGTTGATTGTAGCCCGAATTTAATTTTATGCTATGTGCTCTTCTCTTGCTTTCATCACTTGTTCATTTAGGATTTGAGAAGATTAAAATCTCAGATGAGAATTAACGGTAAAAGACAAAAATCCGATTGTTGAAAACATATGTTCAATGTGATTTGTGTCTTTTATCTCACCTGTTAAGTGTGCAATTTTGAAGTTCTGTTTCTTTGTTTGCACCTCTCCGTTGAATGTAGAAAACCTAGTTGAGGTGTTTTCTTTGGGATGATTTTGTTATCTGGTAGGGGAAGCTTGGTGTACAAATAAAATGAAAAGATATCATAGATAGGTAACGATTGATGTTAATCCAACCTCAAGTATTTTTCATACTGTAGAAATGTTTCCTGTTATAATTAAAGAGAACTTTTGTGTTTATAACCTACATAATTTCCTTTTTGATACATAATAGGTGAATTTCCTGTTTTTCTTAGCTATAGATTATTACATGCATTATTTGGTCATTTTAAACTCTATGGAATTTGTGATATCCTAATCTTTATTTTTTTTATTTACATGTACACCGCTGGAGCATACTTGGAGTTCAAAAGATCTCGTCTCCGGGGATGGCAATGGTGCGGTGCGGGTTTTTACTAAACCCGCAAGTTTTAAAATCGCACCACACCGCATGATATTTAAATCCGCATAAACCCGCCCCACATTCATACCCGTGGATAACCGTACCACACCGCCCCATGTTTTTATTTTTTCCCTTTTTTTTTGAAAAATTTGCAACTCTATTGAAAATCATAATATTTTCAAGTCTACAACTAGAAAATAATAACTAATTTCTATTATATCACTTTTCACTAAAAAATTGTCAAAAAGTAACATTTAGTTCAAACTTAAAGATTCTTATAAATTAAAACACATCATGTAGGATTTTTGGTTGCAATTAAGATTCGTTTTTTTTTTTTGTATTAGTTACTACTATTTCTATTTTATGAGTATTTTTTTATCGGTTAAACCAAAAAGCGAACCATTGAGGACTAAAAATGATAAACCAAAAACCAACAAAAAATACCTTATTGGTTTGGTCATTGGTTTAACATATTTAAAAATTAAAAACCGATAAACCAAACTGATAATATGTAAAACCAAACCGAACCGACCGATGCAAACTACTGCAATTTAGCATCAAAATTCGAAGCACAAATTACCACAGTACATTCATGTGCATGCATAAATCATTGTCACAGTTCAATGGAAGTGAAGTAAGTTAAGGCACATAGTGTCGCTCATTACGGTGGTTAACTGTATACCCAACACTCAACTTACCAAAAAAACTCTAACAACAATGTCAATTAATTCAATTTGTGAGTTGTCAACCACTACATGCAAGTAAAAACGAAATAAATAAACTTGAGTACATACCCGAATTGAAATGGCAGAGAAGAGAGGGGTTCCTTAGTGTGTCACGCTTGGGCTTGGGAAAATTTTGAGGGAGTGCTACGTTAGGGTTGAGAATTGAGAGAGGAAATTGGGGAATTTGGGGGTTTTAAGAAGGGGATTCGGGTTATAAGGAGCTTAGTCTCCGCGATAGGCTCCGTGGTCCATCGAAATTGTGGAAGGCTATTGGAATTTGCATCCGCTAAATTTCCTTTTAGCATGACACAGAACTTATCGCTGAGGATAGGGTCCGTGGCACGGAGGAATCGCGGAGGGCCACTATTTTGTGCCTTTGGGTATTTTGGTTTCCCCTTGTGTTCGCCTTTATTTTTCATCAACTCGATATACATTTTACAAACCTGATGGCCTCCCAAAACACAAAATTACCATGAAGTTTCTCATTCATGCAATCTAAAAAAAAACATGTAAGAAAAAGTGGGTTGCCTTCTGCGCCTTATTTTTGGTCGTGGCTCGACACATCTTTTTGTATTTTTGATTTCTTTTCTATTTTTTCAAATAAAAAGGAACTAAACTACGCTATTACATTACATTCGTGGGTTACTTCCCACGCATCGTCTTATTTAATGTCATGGCACAACTAAGCTCAGCTTCATTCTTCTTCAAATGTGATAGACGTCTTGTACCTATCCATATGATCCGCTCAATAATGCTTAACTCTCTGTCCATTACTAGAAATGTAGTACTTTTGTCCTCACGCCAAAGTTAAATAGCCCCATGAGGGGTCATTCTCACAAATTCAAAGGGTCCAGAGAACTCGAACCTCAATTTACCCGAAAATAGCTTCATCCTGGAGTTAAATAACAATACTTGTTGGCCAGGAGAAAACACTCGAGTCATAATCTTCTTATCATGACATCTTTTGGTTTTCTCCTTGTACAACTGAAATTCAAGAGGGGGAGGAGGTGAATTGAAAAATTTCCTTGAGTAGATTGTTGAGCCTTTACAATTGAATCACCTGCAAATCAGTATACTTAACAAAGCAGATCAAATTTAAGCAAATAGGCAAGTAAATAAGTAATTTGAAGTAAGAACATGAAGATTTATCTTGGTTTGGAACGCTAATATGGTGCCTACTTCCGGTCCACTTGGGTTTCAAAGTTTTCTTAGATATTTTGAAAGTACAGTTTGAGTACAACGGTAGTGAACAAATTCTGAAACTTATTTTGATTTTCAGATCTTATGACACAGCCTCAATCGGTATGACTAAGTCGACTCGATCTTACTTTTGTGTAACTATTGTAAACTAAGAAGTACAAACCTTTATCAAGACTAAGATTGAGACATACTGAGATTCTCCTTTTGAAGTTGTGTGAGTGCTTCGATCTTTAGTCTTTTCTTTTATAATCTTTGGCTTCTTCGACTTCTAACCTTCATAAGGAAACCCAAGAGATTTATTCTCAACAAAGAATTTTAATTGATTCCTTGAATAAAGTATGACACCATAAAGTATGTCCATATTAAATATGTCCATACGTGTTGCAACCTTCACAGCCATACATGTCCATATCAGATATGTCCATGTAGAGGGTGTGGTCTTCTTTCCTTTTGCTTTTATCGTGATTGATATGCCTTATGTTTGGGGAGCCAATAATCTCCATGATTGATATTCTTCCAAATTTAGAGCTGGCTTTCTTGTGAGAAAGTTTTCTTTCTTTCTCTGATATTCTGGATTGATTCCCGTAATACCCCATATTTCTCAAGCTTAACTTAAATATCCGTTCATGAGTTATCCAATATGAATTTTTTTTTAAACGCTCAGTATTTTTCAGTTTAGAGCCTTCCATTGCGTAGAAAATTGAATTAGCTTTTCAACGATATAAAATTCGCCTAAATCCGATAACCGGGTAAGAAGTTATGACTATTTTAAGTTTCAGTCATTAAACACCGTCATTCAGGCCAGTAGCGCATCGCGAAGTATGTCAAAATGGCAATTTTCAGTTTTCAGTGAGGTACCACTATACCGACACATCGTGCCACAACTTATTTTCACAATAATCCCCTTCCAGTGTACCAACGCGATTCCACCGTGTCGCAGTGAACTTTCAGGTCCCAACCAAAGTGATAACGCAATAGCACTGCGTCGCGCCACCATGCATTTTTCCAGTTGGAAATTTCCAGAGACATGATGCAATAGCACCGCGTCGCGCCAGGTGTCTATTTTGAAAATTTTTAACGAAAATTAAATGTTTTGTCCATGGTTAATACAGTTTTTTCCCATGATTTTAATACACCCAGATACGGGATTTAATCCCTAAAAATGTTTTTAAGTCATTACTCACTCAATTTATCCCTAAATTTAAAAGCATTCTCTCTCAAAACTACAAGCTTCTGATAAGCTTAGTCACAGTATTTATTTATATGCATATTAATGCATACTCAGCATTTACAACAGTATCAGTTATCCATGTACTCTCATGTTCAGTTACTCTATATCATGCAGTCAGTTATTGTTCATGCATATGAACCCTTGCATTCAGTCTTACCTCATCTAGCATACCATTACATTCCACGTACTGATGCATACTCTTTCTTTACGCTATGATGTCTCATATCATAGGTTTGGACGCTCGGGTTCCCGACCACGCATAGATAGACTCAAATTCAGCCAGCAACAATAGATTAGCAGTAAGTCCTTATCATTCGAAGATATTCTTTTATTTCATTATTTCAGTAGACTCAGTATTTTAGTAGATGGAGTTAGTTGGGGGATTGTCTCATCAACTCCACTTTCAGATAATTTCAGTTTGAGGCTTTTCAGACTAGTTTCAATCAATATTCAGTTTTACAGATATTATCACAGATGATATATTTTATCAATATTTATAGATTTTGAACCTCATGGAATTTCATCTTATTTTTCGCATTTATTATAGTATCATGTTTCAGTGCTCACAGTAGATATTAGTCATGGGTTAACTTGTGGTTCTTTCGGGTTGTAAGCACCATGTAGTATCCGGGGTACTTATCGAGGAGTTATGAACTTGATATCAGAGCCTAAGGTTTACCAGAGTCCTAGGGAATCTGAAAACCGCATCAAGTAGAGTCTTGTGCATGGATGTATAGTGCGCTCTACACTTATGGATAGGAACCTATGGGATATGTTAGGAAACAGTTTCTCTTTTTTCAGTCTTCAAGTCGTGCGAGTGAGCATGAGCTCAAGTTAAACTCCCAGTCTAATATGTTTCCTCCTTTTCATTTACAAAACATGCCTCCCAAAAAGACTAACAAAAGGAGAACTGGAAATCAGACAGCACCTCAGCCCTTTCAGGTAGATCCCCTAGACGAGCATGTCTCCCATGAAGAATTCAGAGCTGCATTCACTACTCTAGCTAATTCAGTAGCAGCCCAGAATGAAAGACCAGCTTCTATTCTGGCTAATCTAGTGGCCAATACTGCTACAGCTAGGATTCGGGACTTTACCCGAATGAATCCTCCCCTATTCTCAGGATCTAAGCCAGAAGAAGATCCATATGAGTTTCTCGATCAGGTTTAGAAAGTGACAGACATCATGGGAGTGACTTCCAGTGAGAGTTCTAAGTTAGCTGCCTATCAGCTAATAGATGTAGCTCATACGTTGTTTAAGCAGTAGAAGGTAAACAGAGGCACAGATGCAGAGCCCATAGAATGGGAAGAGTTTGCTATTGCTTTCCTAGAGAGATTCTTTCCTTTAGAGCTGAGAGAAGTCATGGTGTTAGAGTTTATCAATCTCAGGCAAGGTAGTATGAGCGTGAAAGAGTATTCCCTCAAGTTTACTCGGTTAGCCAAGTATGCCCCCATGTAGTAGCAGACAGTAGGTTCAGAATGAGCAAGTTCATATCTGGGGTGTCAGATAATGTGGTTAAGAAGTGCAGGACAACAATGTTGATTAAGGAGATAGACATATCCAGGCTTATGGTTCATGCTTAGCAGAAAGAAGAGGCTAAGAACAAAGAGAGAGAAAGCCAGAACAAGAGAGCTAGAATAGGTAGCTTCAATTTTAATCAGCCTAAGTCAGAGGGCGGTAACCATTCGCAGTTTCACCCAAAGTCTTCAGTTCCAACTCTGTCCTCAACTAGTTCTCCAGTCCCTAAGTTTAGAAATGGTAACAACAATAGGGCACCAGGCTCTAAATCTCAGGGTAGTATCAGCAGTGCTCGAACAAATCCTCTATGTCAGCAATGTGGCAAGAACCATAAGGATGTCTGTAGAGTTGGCAGTGATGTTTATTTTGGGTGTGGAAAGCTAGGCCACAGAGTCAGAGATTGTCCTCAGTCAGGTTCTCAAGGTCAATATAATCGTCCTCCAGCTTTGTCCGGTCGCCCAAATCAGCAGGGTGTCGCTTCCAGTGCCATCAGTGGGCAACGCCCAAACAGGCTTTATGCACTTTAGTCTAGACAAGATTAGAAAAATTCTCCTGATGTGGTCACTAGTACATTACGAATCTTCCATTTACATATTTATGCCTTGTTAGATCCAGGGGCTTCTTTATCTTTCATAACTCATTATATAGCCATTAACTTTAGAGTTAGTCCAAAAATTTTTGCAGAGCTTTTCTCAGTTTCTACCTCAATGAGTAAATCTTTCATAACCCGATGGGTATACAGGAACTGTCTGGTTAAGATATTCAAAAAGTTACTTCAACAGACTTAGTAGAGCTAGAGATGGCAGATTTTTATGTTATTCTCGGCATAGATTGGCTCCATTCATGCTATGCCTCAGTTGATTGTAGAAACAAAATAGTTCATTTTTAGTTTCCAAATGAATCAGTCCTTGAATGGAGGGATGTACCACAACGCTTAAGGGTACGTTGATTTCATACCTTTGAGCGAGAAAAATGATACCCAAGGGACAATGTATCTACCATCTTGTGCGAGTCAAAGACTCTAACTCAGAAACTCCCAGTCTTGAGTCTATTCCAGTAGTAAATGAATTCTCAAATGTGTTTCACGAAGATCTTCCTGGAGTTCCTCCCGTTAGGGAAATTGGCTTCGAAGTAGACCTTCTTTCAGAAACTCATCCCATATTTATTCCACCATACAAAATAGCTCCAGCAGAACTCAGAGAGTTAAAAGAATAGTTAAGAGATATCCTAGATAAGGGATTCATCATACCCAACATTTCCCTGTGGGGTGCATCAGTTCTATTCATGCGTAAGAAAGATGGTTCTCTCATAATGTGTATTGACTACCGTCAGTTGAACAAAGTCATAGTCAAAAATAAATATCCACTTCCCAGAATCGATGACTTTTTTGACCAACTTCAAGGTGCCAGTTACTTTTCTAAGATAGACCTCAGATCAGGCTATCCTCAGCTCAGAGTCAGAGAATATGACGTTTCAAAAATAGCTTTCTGAACCCGGTATGGTCACTTAGAGTTTCTAGTCATGTCTGTTGGTCTTACTAATGCCCCATCAACTTTCATGGACTTAATGAATTGTGTGTTCAAATAGTACTTGGACATATTCATTATAGTTTTCATCGATGACATTCTTGTCTATTCTCGTAGCGAGAATGATCATATAGATCACCTCAAAATTGTACTTTAGACTCTCAGAACTCATTAGTTGTTTGCCAAATTTAGCAAGTGCAGATTTTGGCTAAGGTCAGTAGCATTACTTGGTCATATTATTTCTGGTGATGGCATTAGAGTTGATCCTCAAAAGACCGAGGCGGTGAGAAACTGGCCTAGATCCATCTGTCCATCAGACATTTGAAGTTTCTTGGGTTTAGCTGGCTATTATCGTCGGTTTGTTAAAGGGTTTTCGTCTATTGCATCCCCCATGTCCAGATTGACTCAGAAGAAAGTCCAATTTCAGTGGTCAGATTATTACGAGAAGAGTTTTCAGGAGTTGAAGACTCGACTCACCTCAGCCCAAGTTTTGACTCTACCAGATGGTTTAGATGAATTTGTTGTGTACTGTGATACTTCTAGAGTAGGTTTGGGTTATGTCCTCATGCAGAGAGGTAAGGTCATAGACTACGCCTCTAGACAGCTTAAGCCCCATAAGAAGAATTATCTGACTCATGATCTTGAGTTAGCAGTTGTAATGTTGGCCTTGAGGATTTGGAGGCACTATTTGTATGAGGTTTATGTAGACGTGTTCACAGATTACAAGAGCTTGCAATATGTGTTTTCTCAGAAAAATTTGAATTTGCGTCAGAGAAGGTGGTTAGAGTTATAGAAAGATTATGACATAAGTATTCTTTATTATTGGGGCAAAGCCAATGTAGTCGATGATGCTCTCAGTAGACTGTCTATAGGTAGTGTTGCTCATGTTGAGGACAGTAAGAAAAAGTTAGTTCAGGAAGTTCATCAGCTTGCCCGACTAGGTGTCCACTTAGTCGATTCAATAGAAGGTAGTGTGTGGGTTCAGAGTAGTTTCGAATCCTCTCTAGGTAGGATAGAGATCCCAGTCTTGTTAAGTTAAAAGAGTTAGTTAGAGATTAAAAAGTAGAGGTTTTCTCCTAAGGGGGAAATAATGTGTTGCATTGCCAGGGTCATTTTTGTGTGCCAGGTGTAGATGACTTGAGGTAACAAATTCTTGCAGAAGAGCATGGTGAGCGTTACTCTATTTGTCCATAGACCCTTAAGATGTACCGCGATCTGCAGGAGATCTATTAGTGGAGTGGGATGAAAAGGGATATTGCATAGTTTGTAGCTAAGTGCTCTATATGCCAGCAAGTTAAGATTGAGCACCAGAAATCTAGTGGGTCTATGCAGGAGTTCAGTATTCCCACATAGAAATAGAAGAAGTGAACATGGACTTTGTGATGGGTTTGCCTCGTACTCATCATCAGCATGATTCTATATGGGTCATCGTTGACATGATGACCAAATCAGCTCATTTCTTGCCATTTATACTTTCTATTCAGCCGAGGACTATGCCAAACTCTATATCAGAGAGTTGGTCGGGTTATACGGAGTTCCAGTATCCATTATCTTAGATAGAAGTACCCAGTTTACCTTATATTTCTGGAAAGCATTCTAAAAAGGTCTTGGTAACCAAGTTTACCTCAATACAGCCTTCCATCCTCAGATAGATGGTCAAGCAAAAAGGACCATTCAGACTCTAGAAGATATGCTAAGAGCATGCGTTGTTGATTTTAAGGTTGTTGGGATGACCACTTGCCTTTTATCGAGTTTGCATACAATAACAACTATCATTCCAGTATTCAGATGGCTCTGTTTGAAGCTCTCTATAGTAGGATATGTAGATATCCAATTGGTTGGTTCGAGGTAGGTGAGGCCACAGTAGTAGGGCCTGGCCTAGGGTTTGATGCCTTAGAAAATATTCAATTAATCAGAGAAAGACTTAGGGATGCCTAGATCCAGCAAAAGTCATACACAAATGTGCGGAGAAAGGATCTCGAGTTTGAGATTAGTGAGTTTGTGTTCTTAAAGATCTCTCCCATGAAGGGGGTAAATAGGTTCGGCAATAAGGGAAAGCTCAGTCCCCGATATGTTGGTCCTTACAGAATTCTCAGCCATTTTGGAAAGGTAGCTTATGAGCTTGAGTTGCCTTCAGATCTAGCCTCAGTGCATCCATATTCCATGTCTTCTTGCTAAAGAAATGCATTGGTGACCCAGCAATCATAGTTCCCTTAGAGGATGTAAATATTCAGAATAATCTCTCTTTCAAAGAGGCTCCAGTATAGATCCTCAATCATTAAATTCACAGATTGAGGAATAAAGAAGTTCTCTTAGTCAAAATTCTTTGGCGGAATCAGTTCGTTGAGAGAGATACTTGGGAAGCAGAAGCAGATATGTGGATCAAGTATCCTCACCTCTTCTCCGCAACCTCAGATCCATTTTAAGGTAACAGCCTTCCTTAGATTGACATGTTCAGCTATAATTATAACTTGGTATCCATTACTGTTGCATATTCAGTCATGCATTCATGAATCAGTTCAGTCATGTACTTATCCATCAGATATGCATGTTCAGTATGAAAATCTAGCTTGTCTGTAGCTTCAGTCATAAATTCCATGCATTAGATATGCATGTTCAGTGTAAGAGCTCAGTTTGTCAGTTGTTTAGTCATATATTCATGCATCAGATATGCATGTTTAGTGTGTACACTCAGTCTATCAGTGTCTCAGCTTAATCAGTCTCATTCGAGGATGAATGTTCCTAAGGGAGAGATAGTGTAATACCTCGTATTTCTCAAGCTTAACTTAACTCTCAGTTCATGAGTTATCCATTATTAAATTTTTGAAACTCTTAATATTTTTTAATTTAGAGCCTACCACTGCATTGGAAATTGAATTATCTTTCCAACGATATAAAATTTGCCTAAATATGATGATCGGGTAAGAAGTTATGGCTATTTTAAGTTTCAGGTTCTCGTTGATGCATAGATAGACTCAGATTCAGCCAGAAGCAGTAGATTAGCCGTGATTCCTCATAATTTAAGGATATTATTTTATTTCATTATTTCAATAAACTTAGTATTTTAGTAGATGGGAGTTAGTTGGGGGATTGTCCCATCAACTCCACTTTCAGACAATTTCAATTTGAGGCTTTTCAGACTAGTTTTCAGTCAGTATTCAGTTTTACAGATATTATCACAGATGATATATTTTATCAATATTTATAGATTTTAAATCATATGTAATTTCATCTTATTTTCCGTATTTATCACAGTATCATGTTTCAGTGCTCACAACAGATATCAGTCATGGGTTAGCTTGTGGTCCTTCAAGGTCATAAGCATCGTGTAGCATCTAGGGTACAGACTCATGTCGTTACAATTCCTTAGGAATTTTTTTGATCTTCTGTATCTTTAGTGTATCCTACAAGATATTTTTTTATTAGTTTGTCCTTATTAAAACATATAATAAGAATATGGGGCTAACAATCTCCCTCTTTTTGATAATGATAAACAATAAATATCAGTGGACTTCCCTATTCTTGCAGTCGATTTGCTCCCCTTCATTCCTAACTATTTTGACTTGGATCATCAATTGACTTCCATACTTTGATAGTTGAATTTCTCCACCAACTTGAAAGCGTCTTTGATGTTTTTGATTCCTCCCCTTTTTGGCATAATCAAGAAAATAACACAACAGACAGATAGGAAAAAGGAAACAATAGGCACATAGCAGGTAAACAGTCAAGTGGATTACTAAAAGACAAAAACAAAGAAAAATTTGGCAGACAATGTTTAAAAATCATTTTACAACCCAAAAAAGGTGATAGGACCCCCTTTTGAATAGTAGTCATCATTCAACATTTGCCAGAAAGTAGGCGAGGGTATTGTGCATGTTGTAGTAAAATCATTCATAGAGTTTCTCAATATTTTTAGAGAAGAAGGAGTAGGAGCTCTGGACAGATATTGCAAGATCGTTGTTTGAGGATTTGACTTCAGACTTGAGGGATTCCACGTGAGTAAACAATTTAGTGAACAACTTGACACCTACTTTCTTGAATCTGACAATGGTCAATCTTACCTTGCCTACATCAGTGTTTGTGTCCTTTATAAGCTCCAGCAGTTTGGAAGTCAACTCCTGAAGCAGCATCATTCCTTCCTCAATAGTCTTTAGGCGATCCTTAAGATCCTCCAATTCTTTCAATCCAGGAGCATGGGGTTAGAAACTGACTTGATTACCTTAAGGAGATCTGATTTTTCTTTGGCAGAGTCCTTTTTACACCATTTGTGGTCTACTAAGATGTATCATATATTGGCATAGATTTTGGAATCATAAGTGGTAGATACTTCTACAATTGGGTATATAGACAAGTCAATGGAGTAATATAAGAGGATTCGGGTAATCAACAATCCATAAGGCAGGCTGGCGGAGGTATGGGCATCTGCAACACTTTTAAACATATATTCGCGAAACCAATAAGCCCAATTTATCTTGTATTTTTTCACCATGCAATATAAGATAAACATATCTCAGTAGGTTATGTTGCTGAGAGAGACCTTTCTTGGGATCAGTGTGGTGGCGATGATGTTAGCTATGATGCAGTACTTAAAATAGAGAGACGGGGGACTAAAGTTGAAAGACATTGTGTCTAAGTAGGACAGAGCCTTTTTTGCCTCCTCAAAACTAACTTCAAAATCTTTAGTCTAAGAGTCATTTATAAAGGGAATTACTCCAGAGAACTTTGTATCAAACACCTTTTCAAATAGAAAATCATTGAGTATGATTCTTGTGCCAAATACAAGAGTCTCTAATTCACCAATATCAGGAGAGAGACAGATATTTACATAGAACATTCGAACATGATCCTCATAAACTTCAAGTTCACAGAGATAGAAAACCAATGACTGATCTTGAAATTTAAAAAAGGAACTGACATTGCAATGAGCTTTCTTTAATTGACAGAGATTTAGTACTCGATCGAGTATAACTGAGCTGCTTTTAAAGGTGGTAAACGTGTCTCTTTACGAGTAGGCCCAAAATTTATGCATGTCTTCTAGAGAAAAAGGATCTAGAGGAGTTGAACAAGGTTTCTTGTCTGAGGAATTTGGACTTAGGGCAGAATATGTTTTAGTGACAGTTGATTGCCAAGAATGGGATGAGGATTTATCAAAAGATTCAAAGATGAGGACAAGATTATTGGATTGAAAGTCCAAAGGGTTTTGGAGAGATTACCTATGGAGTGAGTTCTGGTTATTGGAGAGAAATCTGCACAAGGGTTTTAAAGGGGTGAAGAGGAAGATGAAGGAATGGATAGATGAAGTAGGGTGAATGAACTATGGGGAAGATGAAAAGAGGCAAAATGAATTGAGGCGAATATTGAAGTGAAAGGATTGCAAAAAATAAGTGTTAGGAAGATAAAATGGTTAAAAGGCAGTAAATATGGAATAGAAAAAGAGGTAAAAGCAATGCTGATGCTTATTCAAAAAAGGTTTACCAAAATTAAGATGAAACAATGAATCAGTTAAAATGAATTTTCCAAAAAAGTAAATTATAAGTCATTAATGCTGATAATACAAAGACTTTTTCGTAGGAAACAAAATCTTTCTTCTAACAAGGGCTTAGGAAAAATATCTACCAACTAATTTTTGAAATCGACAAGTCTTAGGGAAAAATATCCATTTTCTACATGATCTCAAATAAAATTGTTTTTAATATCAATTTGCTTAGCCCTAGAATGATGCACAGTATATTTAGACAAACTAATAGCACTGGTGTTGTCACACATTATAGGCACCGATTCAAATGACAAATTAAAATCAAGTAATTGATGCATCTATAAAATTTGAGTACCACAACTTTCAACAGTTGTGTATTCATCTTCAGTTGTTGATAGAGCAACTGAAATTTGATTCTTACTATGCCATGAAATCAAGGCCTCACCAAGAATTTGACATGTTCCACTAGTTCTTTTTCTATCATTCCTATCACCTATAAAGTCAGCATCTAAATATTCAATTAAGTCAAAATAGAAGGAGCAAGGGTACCATAGTCCAGTATCATGTGTTCCAATGAGATATCGAATGATTCTTTTAATGGTAGTCAGATGAGACTCTTTAGGAGCCGATTGGAACCTTGCACACTTACACACACTGAACATGATGTATGGTTGACTAACGATTAAGTAGAGGAGTGACCCAATCATTCCCCGTATGACTTTTCATCAATGTATTTTTCAAATAAACCTGAATCAAGACTTGTGGATAGACTCATTGGAGTTCTACAGGCCTTTATCTTTTCCACGCCAAACATTTTGATAAGTTCCTTCATATATTTGGCTTGACTAATGAAAGTACCTTGAGGAGTTTACTTGATTTGTGATCCCACAAAAAATATGAGCTTTCCCATGAGTCTCATTTTAATTTCTCTTTTCATCAGATTAGCAAAATTCTCACACAAGGAGACGTTAGAACTACCAAAGATACAGCAACAACAAACCCAGTGTATTCCCACAAAGTGGGGTCTGGCAAGGGTAAAATATACGCAGTCCATACCGCTACCTTCAAAGAAGTAGAGAGACTATTTACAATAGACCCCCAGCTCAAGATAAAGAATAGTAAACAAGAGCGTAATGAAACATAAAGCAATATGTATGGCATAACATAAATAAAGAATAATACATAATATAATAGAAATCAGAGCAATACAAAATAAGATAAATAAGTGCAATATGAAATACGAGATAAGAAAAGGACATCTGAAATAGGACAACTACCTAGTAGTAACATACACTCACAGACCAAAGGCATCCACCACCCCCAAACCCTCCTGACTAGGGGCTCTTACCTATGGACACAGTCCTAGGATTTCTGACCCCGCTATACATGAGCTCTTCTAACTATTTGCTACAACCCACACGCTCATCCTAGCCTTTTACCCTTATCCGCGACCTCCATACCTTCATATTTAGGGTCATGTCCTCAGTAAGCTAAAGCTACTCCATGTCATGTCTAATCACTTCCCTCCAATATTTTTTTAAACTAAGGACTACCAAAGATAATATTGTCAATATAAATTTGCACAATGAGTAAATAAGAGTCAAGCTTCTGGGTTAAAAGAGTTGTATCAATTTTGCCTCTTTGGAAATTATTGTTTAAAAAGAAAATACTCAATCTCTCATACCAAGCCTTTGGAGCTTGTTTGAGATTATGGAGTGCTTTTAATAGTTTAGCAGCATGGTTTGGGTAAGATGAATTTTCAAAATCGGGAGGTTGTTTTACAAAAACTTCATGACTAAATCCATTTAAAAAAGAACTTTTAACATCCATTTGGTATAACTTAAACCATTTGAAGGCTACAAAAGCTAGGAAAATATGAATTGACACTAACCTTGCCATAGGAGCAAAGGTTTTTTCTTAATAAATACCTTCTTGTTGGGAGTAGCCTTGAGCTACAAGTCAAGCCTTATTTCTGATAACCAGACGTTCTTCATTCATTTTGTTTCTGTAGACCCATTTGGTTCTAACTACTGAGTAGTTCTTGGGTCTCTCAACTAGATCCCATTCTTGATTTCATTCAAATTGATCTAATTCTTCCTTTATGGCCTCGACCCAAGATTCATCTTTAAGGGATTCATCAATCTTATTGGGCTTGATTTAATACACAAGAGCAATAGATGATTGATTTCTCAATAAGGCTTCTGTCTGCACCTTATCATCTGGATTTCTGATGATAAAATCATTTGGATAGCTAGCATTATTTTTCCATTCTCTTGGAATATTTGTTTTAGCTACTTCACTAGTAAGAGTCGACTCTAGAGGGGTTATAATCAACTCATTGTTTGGCAGCTCCGAAGTTATGTTTATATTGGCTCCAGATTTTAGACCATTTACCTGTTCTTCATTAATACTCAAAACTCATAGGACTGCATCAAATACAATATGCAAATTCTTTAACATATAAATTCCTTTTATTATATGCTTTATAGGCATGACTGGTGGAAGAGTACCTAAGAAAAATACCTTCATCACTTTGTGGATCGAATTTTCCTAAGTTACTTTTACCATTGTTGTGGATGAAGTACTTGCATTCAAAAGGATGAAAGTAGATAATATTATGCTTCTTCCCTCTCTACAGGTCATAAAGAGTCTTATTTAGAAGTGGTCTAATAAGGCATCTATTGATGATGTGACAACTTATGCTTACTGCCTCTATCCAAAAGTAATATGGTAAATTGTGTTATAATAGCGTAGTTCTTATAGTTTATTGAAGAGATCGATTTTTTTTCTCCACCACACTATTTTGTTGAGGAGACAAAGATAATGAGAATTTTTAAGAGTACCTATTTTGAGCACAGTAATCCTCAAAAGCTTTGTTTTCAAACTCTACTCCATGATCACTGTGAACATAGGTGATGAAGTGTCCCACTTCTCTTTGCACTTTCTACAAAAGATCTCAAAGTTTGTGAAAGCCCCATATTTATGAGCAAGAAACACTACCCAGGTAAAATAATAATAATCATCAATAATAACAAAAACATATCTTTTTCCACCAATACTTATGGTCTTAGTGGGGCCAAACAGATCTATGTGGATTGTTTGAAGAGGTTTGGTAGTAGCAAAAATGTCTTTGACTTTGAATGATGTCCGAGTCTATTTACCTAATTGGCAGGCATCATAGATGTGATCCTTCTCAAACTTGAGTTTTGGCAGACCTTTCACCAAGTCAAGTCTGGAGATTTTCTCAATAATATACATACTGGCATGCCCAAGCTTTCTGTGCCACAACCAGGAATCATTAGTTTGCACAGTTAGTCAAGTTGAAGTGGCAAAATCAAGACTATATAGAACATAAATATTATCAATACATTCACCAATAAAATAAATATCTCTTTTATTATGTTTGATGGAGAAGCTTTTGGCTTTGAAGAGACTCCAAAGCCTGCATCACACAATTGACTGATACTAAGAAGGTTATTTTTTAATCTGTCTATGAGATACACTTTAATTAGTTTTCATAAGGAGTTGAGATTTATCGAGCCGACTCCGGTGACATCACTTTTAGCGTTATCACTAAATCTGACTGATCCTCCTTCTATTTTCTTTAGAGAACAAAAACTTTCCTTCTTTCTAGTTATATGTCTGGAACATCCACTATCGATGACCCATATTCCATTTTAATAGCTTTTGTAAATATGTTCCTACAAAATATGAAAATTACTTTCGTTTAGGTACCCAAGTGGTCTTGGGTCCTTGAGGGTTAGAGATACTTCCTATAGGCCTCTAAATACACACACCTTTAGACCTTTGCCTACAGCTGTGTGATTTGCGCCCTTTCCATCCACAGGTATAGCAGATAAGTCCTTAAAATAAGAAAAAGGTTTTGGCTGACTCAAATGATCTTGATAAGAAACTTGGGTTTTTTTAAAAGAATTTGATCTTATGAAACTATGACCTCATGATTTTTTAACGCTAGTTAATTGTATTTTTACATCATCAAGTTCTTCTTGAAGTAAGTCAATCAGATTTGACATGCTTCAATTTCAACTTGACAATTCTTTCAAACCTTCTCAAATTTTCATTTAGACCAAGATTCTCAGTTTTTCTTTTCTTAAGCAAGTTTATTGTATTCATCAATAGCTTTTTGAAGCTCATTAGTTATCATATCTAGATTTGATTCAAGGATTTTACAGTTATAATAGTTGTACGGTCTTACCTTAATTGATTCACCTTTTGCCAAGAAACACATGCTGGTGTCTTTTGTTTCTTCCTCAATTTTATCTTCATTACTGCAACCCCCAAAGTTTTTGTTTCTTCTGGATAATCTTCTTTTCAATTTTGGACAGTTTTATTCAAAGTGACTTGACCTTTCACAGTAATAACAACCGTCATCATTCTTTTTCAGTTTATTATTTTTGACTTCATAGGGTCTCTACTGTCTCTGTTTCAAGATCTGTCTTACTTCGTAATTTATAAGAGTCATTACTTTGCTATTGGCTTATTCCAGGAAGTCTTCCTCTTTAGTTGATATAGCATTGAAGGCTACTGGTTTCTTTTTTACTTCCTTGTTGTACCTGTTGATATAATTTCGTTCATAGGCAATAAGATTACCTCAATAATTCATCATATGTCATATTATGGAGGTCTTCATCTTCTAGAATGGCAACTTTGGTTTTCCATACTTTAGGGAGGCTTCTGAAAGCTTCTAGACTTGCAGGCTGTGTGAATAGATCATCCCTAGTAATTTCAGCTCACATACAATTTTACTGACACTGGCAAACATTAATTCCACGTTTTCATTTTCTTACACTTTGAACATCTCGTACTTATTGACCAAAGTATTAATTTTTGACTTTTTAACTTCGGTGGTCCCTTCATAGGTTACTTCCAATTTATACCTCATCTTTTTTATGATTTCATAGGTTGATATCTTGTCATATTCTTCTATGTTTATTGCACAAAGAAGTAAACTTATAGCTCGTGCATTAGTTTGAATTACCTCTTATTGTTCTTTGGTGACTTCAAAATTTTTTGAGCCCTCTACGTCATTACTACTTGATTCCTTGTCCTTGTCCTTGTCGTTTTGTTTTTCTTTGAGTCCTGGAATTGGATTTGGTCCCTTCTTAATGACAACCTATGCTTGGAAGTCATTTGATTAGACAAAGATTCTGAATTTGTTCTTCCAATAGGATTAGTGTTATCCATTAAAGTATGGTGGTCTTGTAGAGGAGTGACCATCTTGAAGGAGAGATCCTGGAATTTGGTAGTTCACTATTTGATCCTTACTCATGTGTGGTTAAGCAATACTTTTGGTGAGACCTGCTCTGATACCAATTAAAATTTATGAGAGGAGGGGTGAATTGAAAAATTTCCTTGAGTCGGCTATTTGCAAATCAGTATACTTAACAAAGCAGATTAGATTTAAGAAAATAGGCAAGTAAATAAGTAATTTGAAGCAAGAGCACAAAGATTTATCCTGATTTGGAACACTAATGTGGTGCCTACTTTCAGTTCTCTTGGGTTTCAAAGTTTCCTTAGATCTTTTCAAAGTGGAGTCTGGGTACAATAGTAGTGAACAAGTTCTAAAACTTATTTTGATTTTCAGATCTTGCGACACAACCTCCGTCGGTATGACTAAGTCGACTCGATCTTATGCTTGTGTAACTATTGTAAACTAAGAAGTACAAATCTTTATTGAGACTAAGATTGAGGCACACTGAGATTCTCCTTTTGAAGTTGCATGAGTGCTTTAGTCTTTAGTATTTTCTTTTATACTCTTCAGCTGTTTCGGCTTCTAACCTTCATAAGGAAACCCAAGAGATTTCTTCTAAATAGAGGATTTTAATTGAGTCCTTGAATGAGGGATGGCACCATAAAGTATGTCCATATCAGATATGTCCATACGTGGTGCAACCTTCACAACCATACTTGTCCACATTAGATATGTCCATATAGAGGGTGTGGTCTTCTTTCCTTTTACTTTTATCGTGATTGATTCATTTTCCTTATAGTTGGGAGCTAATAGTCTCCATTATTGGTACTCTTCCAAATTTA
Source organism: Capsicum annuum (assembly GCF_002878395.1). Lineage (NCBI taxonomy): Eukaryota > Viridiplantae > Streptophyta > Magnoliopsida > Solanales > Solanaceae > Capsicum > Capsicum annuum. The sequence goes on from NC_061114.1 coordinate 200,500,568, forward strand.
GTGTCGGTTTTCTTGTGAGTGGATGCTTGCTTCCTTTATTGGATATTCTAGATTGATTCCTAAGGGATCTTTTTGATCCTCTGTATCTTCAGTTATCCTGCAAGATATTTGTTTATTAGTTTGTCCTCATTAAAACATATAATGAGAATATAGGTCTAATAATAACTTCACATTTTCATACGTATGTAAGCGGAATTCATTGATCTCACACAATTGTAACATTCTCTTATTTTTTGCAGCCTCCATATCAAGATTTAATTTCTTTACTGCCCAATAAGCTTGATGCTTAAGCTCAATGGGCAATTTGATGCGCTTTCCCATACATCAAGCAAAAATGAGAGGTCCCAATAGGCATTTTATAGGCTGTTTTATACGCCCATAATGCATCATCCAGCTTAACTGGCCAATACTTACGCCGATAATTTACTATCTTCTGCAAAATTTGGTTGATTTATCGATTAGATACTTCCACTTAGCCACTCTTCTGTGAATGATATGCAATGGCCACCTTGTGTCTGACTCCATACTTCGCTAATAAGTTCATGAACCAATGATTCACAAAATACATTCCTCTATCACTAATAATTGCTCTAGATGTGCCAAAATAAGAGAATATATTCTTCTTGACAAATTTCATCCCCACTTTAGCATCATTAGTTGGAAGCGCTACAGTCTCTACCCACTTAGACATATAATCTATAGCCACCAAATGTACAGATTACCATTTGATGGTGGACACGGGCCCATAAAATCTCTCTCTCTCACATAAAAAATCTCATTTAGGGGCATTTCATGGCACCTTAAGATAGTGCCCATTCTCTAGCATTGATCATATTCTCTTACAAGAGCTACAACATCTCTATACAATGAAGGCCAAAAGAAACCAGACCGCAATACCTTTTGTGTTGTTTGTTCACCTCTATGATGGCCTTCAATAAGTGATGAATAGAAACTTTCCAACACCTACTTGGATTCAGCTTTGAAAAACAACTTCTCATAATTCTTTCATCTCCTTATTTGAATAGATAAGGCTCATCCTAGATGTATGAGCGGGAATCACATAATAATTTCTTTTGTTGACTTGTGGCATCTGGAGGATAAATACCACTAACCAGCAAATTCACTATATCAGCTTACCATGGGGCTTCTGTTATATCAAGTTCTATTAATTGTTCATCTGAGAACTCTTCCCAAATACATAAGGTATCATCAGTGACATGAGCATGACTTCAAGCCTCAATAAGTGGTCAGCCACTTGATTTTCAGCTCCCTTTCTTTCATGAACCTCCAAATCAAATTCTTAGAGCAAAAGAATCTATCTAATTAATCTCAGCTTCGTATCTTTCTTGTTGAACAAATACCAAAAGGCAGCATGATCCATATGAAAAATTGCCTTAGTACCCCCAAATATGCTCTAACTTTGTCAAATGCATAGACAAGTGCCATCATCTCTTTCGTTGTGACTATGTAATTGATTTGTGTTGTATCTAAGATTTTACTTGCATATTATATAGAATGAAATACCTTATTCTTGTGCTGCCCCAGTAGTGCTCCAATAGCCACATCATTTGCGTCATACATCAAGTCGAACGGTAGTTCCCAATTAGGAGCAATCAGAATGGGTGCTTCTGTCAATCTTCTTTTTAAATTCTCAAATACTTTCTGACATTCTGCTTCAAATTCAAACTTTAACTCTTTCTCCAGTAGCTTGCACATTGAACTTTCTATCATTAAGAAGTCTTTGATAGAACATTTTTTGAAACCCTGCATACCCGAGAAAGTTTCTCATACCTTTCACTGATACTAAATATGGTAGATTTTCAATGACCTTCACTTTAGCTATGTCTACCTCAAGTCCTCTGTGTGCGCCTTATGAACAAGGACGATACCCTTCTTGACCAAAAAGTGGCATTTTTCCTAGTTTAATACAAGGTTAGTCTCTTCACACCGAGCCAAGACCCTGTCTAAGTTCTACAAGAACACATCAAATGAGTTACAAAAAATGGAAAAATTATCCATAAATACCTCAAAGAAATCCTCCACCATATCGTAGAATATAGCCATCATGCATCTCTTGAAAGTCACTAGTGCATTGCAAATACTGAAGGGCATATGTCTGAATATATAGCTGCCATATAAAAAGGTAAAGGTTGTCTTTTCTAGACCTTCTGGCACTATAGCTATCTTATTATAGCATGAATACTCATCCAGGAAGCAGTAATATTCCTGTCCCACTAACCTGTCCAACATTTGATCAATAAAAGGGTTAGGATAGTGATCCTTCTATGTGGCATCGTTCAACTTCCCGTATTCTATACAAATCCTCCACCTAGTCACTGTACAAGTTGGAATCCACTTATTATTCTTATTAGTCATAACAGACATCCCCCTTTCTTCGAAACACATTGCACAAGGCTGGCCCATTTACTATCTGAGATGGGATAAACTATCCTAGCAGCAAGCCACTTAATGACTTCTTTTTTGAATACTTCTTTTATAATAAAATTCAGTCTCCGTTGGTATTGCACACTTTCTTTGTATCCCTCCTCCATAAATATTTTATGGATACATAAAGCAGGATTATTTCCTTGAATATCCCATATTTGCCATCCAATTGCCTTTTTTCTTCTCTTCAGTATTATCAATGCCTCTTTCGCTAGCACATCCGATAAACTTGCAGATAGAATTACAGGCAAAGGATCATCATCACCAAGGAAAGCATATTTAAGATAAGAGGGTAGAGCCTTGGGCTCTAGCTTTGGTGTTTCCTCAATAGATGCCTTAGGAGAAATACCAATAGGTCTATTCAAATGCTCAAATTCAGTATTTTTGGTGATAATGCTTGCTATATCTAGAATCTAAACCATTTCAACTGCTTCAACATCACCAAAATGGATATATCCTACCAGTGCTCACTCTAAGGGATCCTTAGATGTAATAAGGTAAAATTCAAACTGGAGATTCAAAATTGTGATAGCATTCAGTTCTTCATATACGAATGGAAACTTTATTGTGTTATATACGTCAAGCACCTCAACCTTATTATGGGAATGCATGGTCAACTGTCCTATAGCTACATCAATCAATGAACCCCCTGTTGCTAAAAAGGAACGTCCTAAAATAAATAAGACTTCAGGATCAATATCAAAATGAAGAATAATGAAATCCACCAGGAAGATGAGTGACCCCACTTGCACCAATACATCTTCAACAATTCCATCAAGTCTGGCAAGTGAACGGTCACCTAGCTATCAAACAACTGTGGTAGGTCTCGGGCTGCCTAACCCTTTTTTTTATAAACAAGGAAGTGGTCATAATATTAATGCTCACCCCAAGATCACATAGACCTCGAGCGCTTATTGATTACCTAATTATAATCTAAATGGAAAATCTCTCTGGTTCTTTCAGCTTTGTGGGAAACCTATTCAAAATTCATGATATTCACTCTTTAGTAAGTGCAACAGTGGCATATTCAGTCAGGCAGTTCTTATTGGCCACGATGTCCTTTATGTACTTAGCATACTTTGGAACACTCTGTAAAATATCAACAATAAGAATATTAATGTGAACCTCTATTAATGCATAAATAAACTTCTTGTAACAAGCTTTCACTTGGTGTTTCCTCAGCCTTTATGGGAAGATGCAGGTAACTACACATTTTCCATTTTGGTTTTCTTGCTTTAAGATTTATTGTAATGCCCCAAGCCTATGCTTGAAATACTACATGGTGCTCATGACCCCAAAGGACCACAAGCTAAACCATGACTGATATTTGTACTTGTACACTGCATAATATGACATAATAATATGGAAACATGCACTGAAAGGCCATAAGGTTCAATACCGAATATGATCTGAATGATATAACATCTATGTGGGGTAATAGAATACCCAAAACAAAACTAAACATACTGAAGTCTGAAATATGATAGTCTAGAAAGCCTCTAACTGACTAAACTGTCTGAGTAAGGAGTTAATGGGACATGTCCCCAACTAACTCCGACTAATAAACTGACTAATGAGATAATAGGGAAATAATCATGTTCTTGAAAGATGAGGACTCACGTCTAACTCTGTCTGTGAATATCTAGTATCTACTGTTACTCTGGAGCTTGTGTCTCTGAACCTATGGTATAAGAAACCATAACACAAATGCGCCAGTACTTTGAATGTACTAGAATAAATGTGAGGTAGGCTGGATGCATGGGGTTCATATGCATGAACAATAATAATAACTGACTAACTATCATGAGCGTGACAATACATGTATGAGACATAACAACTGACACTAATACTGTGATAACATGATTACTGAATCTGAATATAACTGATAACATGAGTGACTGTATCTGACAGTCCTCAATCTGACTATCTGAAATCCATACTGTATCTGAGTTGACTATATCTGGCAGTCCTAAAATCTAAAGAACTATCTGAGTTCTATTACTGAGACTGATTGACTGTATCTGACAGTCCTGATTCTGTAAAATGAAACTATGGGAAGTAGTTATCTAACCGAAATACCCCTGATACACCATTATGGTTGAGTTGGGGTCTAATCTGTAACCCCAATTGGAAGGGTGTCAATACCGCACCATTGGTAAGGACAAGCTGTGGGCACCCCTCATCTGATAGTTTCCCCTATACGAGAATGGTGGGGCCCTTATCTGACAATGCTTATCCACCTCATCAACCCTCATCGAAAAGTGTTGATGTCTCAACCTATGCTGGCTATATGGTTCTGGAATGCAAGGATGACTTCTAAGTATCACACCCTCATTTGATAGTGTGTGTCCCCATCCTTGGGTTCTCTCGATGCTAATTTCTACTCCTAGCTGAATAGACACTGAACATAATTTAACTGAACTAGACATGGGCTGAATTACGGAATTCCATTGACTGACGAACTACTATTAATAGCTGAAAACTGACTGAGTTCATGTGATCATAGAGATTTCCTGAGTCATAAAACTATCTGAAGTCTAAGAATTCATAGCTTGACTGAGAGTATTGTGAAAATATGACATGGCTCTAGGCACACAGCTAATGTTTCGGGTACAAGTACTCCCAGGACTCGATAGAAGGAAAATGATAAGGCATCACTTACTTGAACACATGGCTAACATCATAAACCATATTACATTCATAGAATCATCTCATCAATCATGTGATAGGCATAAACTTGTACATACATGGGGATTTCATGATATCATGCTAGTTAGGCACTTTTCCTTTATCTAGGCATTTAATCAAACATATTGTAGGCATAGTACACACAAATATCACTATACAATAATTAAACATCATGGTTCAATTCTAATTTCATCATTCAAGGGTTTAGTCATAGGTTTGCATGAATCTATATCTATAATAATTTAACCCACATAGAATTTTCACCCAGCATGGAATAGAAATCAATTTCTCATTATCAACGTGAACAAGAGCAGCCCAATCATGAAATTCATAGGAAAATCCATAAACATGAATTTAGAAAAGGGATTCTTGGGCTTCATGGATGAAAGGAGTCCATGAATGAACACTATGCATACCTTAGTTCGTGATTTCATGAAGATTGATGGTGAAACCTTCTTGAATTTGAATCCCCAATAGAAGCCCTAGCTTATTCTTGAGTGAAGCTTGAGAGAAACTAGTATATTTTGGGTGAAGAATGGCTAAATCACGTTTTATTGGGTTTAAATAGGGGTAGGAAATTGACCCTTTTAACCCTTGGACGCATCTTATAATTTCAGTAAAAATTTTCCAAAGTGGGCCCCTGGCGCGACACGGCACGATGCAGCGCTATTGAACCATGTCATTTGAAATTGACAATTGGGAAACTGAGGGATGGCGCGAAGTGGAGCCATCACATTGCCCCTTCCTCTGTGATCTGGAACTTTGGCACGACGCGGGAAAAATCGCGCTGAGACATTGGAAAAAGGACAATTCTGAATTTGAGCCCGGACGCGACGCGCCATAATCGTGGACCCCTACTAGAATTTTCCAAATGTTATTTCCTTTTTTGGCGCGGCACACCACTGACTAATATGGCGTTGTTTTATGATGGAAACTTGAAATAGTCATAACTTCTGACCCGATTATCGGATTTAGGCGAATCTTATATCGATGAAAATCTTATTGAATTTCCACATGACAAAAAAAAATCTTGAAAATTCTTCATGAAATAATCATCATTCAATTTAGAAGCTAATACTAGACATTCTTGAGATGAAATTAGCTAGAAAAAAGTATGAGGTATTACAATATCTCCTCCTTGAGAACATTCATCCTTGAATGAGACTGACTGAGAGGGGATAAAAGATAACTGATGTATATACTGAACATGAATAACTGGAACATGATCTCATGAATGACATGACTGACAAGCTGAACATATAATACTGGACATGCATATCTGATGCATGTGTAACTGATTCATGAATGCATGACTGAGTGTTCTGAAGAACTAAGTTTCTCACAATGAGAATGCATATCTAATGCATAATTACATAACTGAACTGACTACATGAGTGCATAAATGAATATGCAATAGTACTTGATACCAAGTTTATAATGGGAACATGAGCATGAAACTATATACCAAGTTTGTGATGAACACTGAACATGAAACTGAGTAAGCTTATGGAGAACTGTAACCTTGAGCTTGATCTGAGTTAGCAAAAAAGAGGTGAGGATACTTGGTACGCATGTCTGCCTCTGCTTCCCAAGTAGCTCCCTCGACAGACTGAATTTACCAAAGAACCTTCACTAGAGGGACTTCTTTGTTCCTCAATCTACGAGTCTAATAGTCTAAGATTTCAACTGGAATCTCTCCATAAGAGAGAGTGTTCTGAACATCAATACTCTTAATAGGGACTACAACTGATGGGTCACCTATGCACTTCTTGAGAAAAGAGACATGAAAGACTGGATAAACTGAGCTAGATCTAAAGGCAATTCAAGCTTAGGGACTGGATCTAAACTGAGGCTACCTTGCCAAAGCGACTAAGAATCTTGAAGGGACCAACATATCGGGGACTGAGCTTTCCCTTCTTGCTAAATCTATTCACTCCCCTCATGGGAGATATCCTTAGATAGACATGATCACCAATCTCAAATTTGAGATCTTTTCTACGAACATCTACATAAGACTTCTGTCGGCTTTGAACAGCCCAGAGTCTTTCTCTAATTAACTGGACTTTTTCTAAGGTGTCAAATACCAAGTCAGGACTAATGACTAAGGCCTCTCTAACTTCGAACCAAAAATTAGAGATCTACATCTCCTACCATAGAGAGCTTCGAATGGAGCCATCTAAATACTGGAATGATAGCTGTTGTTGTATGCAAACTCAATCAAAGGTAAGTGGTCATCCCAACTTTACTTGAAATCGATTGCACACGACCTTAGCATATCTTCTAACGTATGAATGGTCCTTTCTTCTTGACCATATGTCTAAGGATAAAAGGTTGTACTAAGATGAAATTGGGTACCAAGACCCTTTTGGAATGCTTTCCAAAAATAAAAGGTGAACTGGGTACCTCTCTCTGAGATAATGGACAACGAAACACCGTAGAATCTGACCAACTCCTTAATATAGAGTTTGGCATAATCCTCGACTGAATAAGAGGTATGAACTAGAAGGAAATGAGCTGATTTGGTCATTCTGTCTACAATAACCCAGACTGAATCATGCTGATAACGAGTTCGAGGCAAACCCGTCATCAAGTCCATGCTCACAATTTCCTACTTCTAAGTAGGAATATTAAACTTCTGCATGGACCCACTAGGCTTCTGATGCTCCATCTTAACCTACTGACATGTAGAGCACTTAGCCACAAACTCTATAATATCTCTCTTCATATCACTCCACCAATAGATTTCCCATAAATCGCGGTATATCTTTGTGGACCCTAGATGAGTAGAGTAGCGCGCACCATGCGCTTCTGCAAGAATTTTTTGCCTTAAGTAATCTATACCTGGAACACAGAGATGACCCTGACAACGAAGGACACCATATCCCCCTTGGGAGAAAACCTTTACTTTCTGATCCTGGACTAACTCTTTCAAATTGACAAGGGTTGTGATCTCTATCTTGCTTTTCTTTCACCTCAGAAACTAGAGATAATTCTAAACTACTCTGAACCTATATATCATCCTCTTCTGTATCGACTAAGCGAACGCCTAGTCTGGCAAGCTGATGGACTTCCTGAGCTAACTTCTTCTTACTATCCTCAACATGAGAAACACTACCCATGGATAGTCTACTGAGAGTCTCGGCCACTACGTTGGCCTTGCCCAAATAATAAAGGAAACTCATGTCATAATCTTTCAAGAACTCTAATCACTCTATTCAACCTTAGGCTCTTTCACCAAGTTTGTAACGCCTCGAGCCTGGTGCTCGAAATGCTACACGGTTCTTATGACCCTGAAGGACCACAAGCTAACCCATGACTGATATTTGTACCTGTGCACTGCATAATATGACATAATAATGGGGAAACATGTACTAAAAGGCCATAAGGTTTAATAATGAACATGATCTAAATGATATAACATTTGTGTGGGGTAATAGAATACCTAAAATAAAACTAAACATACTGAAGTCTAAATCATGATAGTCTAGAAAGCCTCTAACTGACTGAACTATCTGAGTAAAGATTTGATGGGATATGTCCCCAATTAACTCTAACTAATAAACTGATTAATGAGATAATAGGGAAATAATCATGTCCTTAAAAGATAAGGACTCACTTCTAACTCTGCCTGTGAATATCTGGAATATACTGTTGCTCTGGAGCTCGTGTCTTTGAACCTATGGTATAAGACACCATAGTGTAAATGCGTCAGTACTTTAAATGTACTGGTATACATGTGAGGTAGGCTGAATGCATGGGGTTCATATGCATGAACAATAATAATAACTGACTAACTATCATGAGCGTGAGAATACATGCATGAGACATAACAACTGACACTAATACTGTGATAATATGATTACTGAATCTGAATATAACTGATAACATGAGTGATTGTATCTGACAGTCCTGAATCTGATGGAACTATCTGAGTTCCGTACTATATGTGAGTTGACTGTATCTGACAGTCCTAAAATTTGAAGAACTATCTGAGTTCTATTACTAAGACTGATTGACTGTATCTGATAGTCCTAATTCTGTAACAACATACCCCTGATACGCCATTATGGCTGAGTTGGGGTCCAATCTATAATCCCAATTAGAAAGGTATCAACACCACGCCACTGGTAAAGACAAACTATGGGCGACCCTTATCTGATAGTGTCCCCTAGATGAGAACCGTGGGGCCCTTATCTGACAGTGCTTATCAACCTCATCAACCCTCATCGAACAGTGTTGATGTCTCAACCTATGCTGACTACGTAGTTCTGGAATACAAGGATGACTTCTAAGGATCATACCCTCATCTGATAGTGTATGTCTCCATCTTTGGGTTCTCTCGGTACTAATTTCTACTCTCATCTGATTAGACACTAAACATGATTTAACTGAACTAGACATGGGTTGAATTACTGAATTACATTGACTGAAAGAATACTACTGATAGCTGACAACTGACTGAGTTCATGAGATCATGGAGATTTCCTGAGTCATAAGACTGTCTGAAGTCTAAGGATTCATAGCTTGACTAAGAGTATCATGAAAACATGACATGGCTCTAGGTACACAACTAATATTTTAGGTTCAAGTACCCCCAACACTCAATAGAAGGATACTAACTAGGCATGACTTACTTGAACACATGGCTAACATCATAATCTATAATACATTCATAGAAGCATTTCATCAATCATGTGATAGGCATAAACTTGTACATACATGGGGATTTCATGATATCATGCTAGTTAGGCACTTTTCCTTTATCTAGGCATTTAATCAAACATATTGTAGGCATAGTACATACGAACATCATTGTACAATAATTAAACATCATGTTTAAATTCTAATTTCATCATTCAAGGGTTTAGTCATAGGTTTGCATGAATCTATATCTATAATAATTTAACCCACATAAAATTTATCACTCAGCATGGAATAGAAATCAATTTCTCATTATGAACATAAACAAGAGCAGGCCAATCATGAAATTCATAGGAAAATCCATAAACTTGAATTCAAAAAAGTGATTCTTGGGCTTCATAGACGAAATAAGTCCATGAATGAATACTATGCATACCTTAGTTCATAATTTTGTGAGGATTAACGGTGAAACCTTCTTGAATTTGAATCCCCAATAGAAGCCCTGGCTTGTTCTTGAGAGAAGCTTGAGAGAAACTACTATATTTTGGGTGAAGAATTGCTAAATCACATTTTATTGGGTTTAAATAGGGGTAGGAAATTGACCCTTTTAACCCTTGGACGCGTCTTGTAATTTCAATAAAATTTTCCCGAATTAGGCCCCTGGCGTGACACAGCGCTATCACGCCATGTCACTAGAAATTGAAAATTGGGAAACTGAGGGATTGCATTGCCCCTTTCTCTGTGACCTAGAACTTTGGCGCGACGCGAGGGAAATCACGCTGAGACACTGAAAAAAGGACAATTCTGAATTTAAGCCCTGGCATGATGCGCCATAATCGCGGAACCCTACTGGAATTTTCCAAATGTCATTTTCTCTTGTGGCACGGCATACCACTGACTAATATGACACTATTTTACGATGGAAACTTGAAATAGTCGTAACTTCTGACCCAGTTATCAGATTTAGGAGAATCTTATATCGATGGAAAACTTATTAAATTTCCCACATGACAAAAGAAAAATCTTGAAAATTTCTCATGGAATAATCATCATTAAATTTAGAAGCTAATACTAGACATTCTTGAGATGAAATTATCTAGAAAAAAGTACGGGGTATTACATTATCTTCCACAACCTTCTTTTCATCCTTTGTATTTTCATCATCATTAGACTTATGATTCACCTACTTAGGTTTTAAATCCTTTAACTGCAACTCACTCCGAGTAGTGACTGTATTTACCTGTTTTGGACTTGGCTCAGTATCACTAGATAAACCTTCCTGAGGTATAGTGTTTATGCCCCTGAAATCTAACCTATTTAAAACTCCAAGTTTTTTGTAATCATCTATTGATTCTTCACATTTGCTACCAACTATGATTGAGTAGCCATAATCTATTTCAGCATCTCTTCAATATTGCCTTTTTGAGTTGTGGCTTGATTTCCTGGAGTATGCTGCTACTGATTCTGATTTACTAGCCCATGGTATTGATTTGTATTTTATGCCTAATTTTTACCCCATGAGAAGTTAGGGTGATTTTGCCAGTTAGGATTGTAAGAATTCTAAAGTTCTAATGTTATTAATGATTAGAATTACCCACATAATTAACAGACTCTAAATTAGTTGCACAAGCATCTACTGCATGATCAGTGTTTCTGTATACCTCAAACTAAGTCTGAGCCTGATGAACTACATTTGTTGTTGCTGGAGTGGACTATGTGATCCCCAGATTCATATTGCTGAACTACGTAGTTATATGATTTTGTAGTGCAATAATTTGTGTGATATAGTCTTAAACTAATCAACCTCCATCTTACCTCAACCTTTTTGGGCATTTTTTGTTGTATCTGCATGCCACTCAGGATTACCTTGTGAAATCTAATTCAACAGTGTGTACAATTCATTATACGTCTTCTCTAGTGCCTGTCCACCTGCTGCTGAATCTAAGAGAATCTCGGTGTTTGGATCAAGACCCTAAATGAAAGTATGTACCAACACATTATTAGTCTAATGATGGTGAGGGAAATTCTGAGCATAGCCTTGAATCTTTCCCAAGCATGGTAAATATTCTCTATATCTTTCTGCCTTAAACTTAGAATCTCACTTCTCAAATGTGTTGTTTGACTAGATAAAAAGAATTGAATAGAGAATTTTTTAGCCAGATCACCCCAAGAAGTGATGGAGTTTAGTTGTTCAGCATTTAACCACCTCTTTGCTTTCCCTAATAGAGAAAAAAAGAAAGAGAGTTAGTCTGACATAATCAGTAGATACCCAGTAGGAATGTAGGTATCATTGATCTCAAGAAAGTTCTGTATGTGCTTTTGTGGGTCCTCATGAGATAAGCCTGTGAACTGCCCACTCGTGTGAAAAAGTTACACCATATTCTGCTTTAATTCAAACCGACCACCCACAGCTGGCTTGTGGATGCTATTAGTAACATTGTTCACAAGTGGTATTGGAACTTCATGAATAAGTCTAGCTTTTGCTCTATTTACACGAGCATCCAAATCTACCAGAGTTGAAGCAACCAGAACAACAGGAACATAATTCACCTGATCTACCATTTGAATTTACTGAATTGGATTTTGAAGTATTGTTGCCCTTCGCCTTTGATGAAATATCTGTTCAGGTTCTGAATAAGGCTCAACTAATTCTTTTTCTCTTGCCAGTCTGATACATCACTTTTCTGCAAAGTCAGCCGCTAAAATCAAGTTGTTAACACTTAAATTTATTATCAAAAGCAAAGAATTTAAAAATGACTAAATATTTGAGTCTCCGATAACAGCGCCAAAAACTTGTTGCAGTCTATCACACACGCAAGTGCACATGATCGTACAAGTAATATAGTGACTCAAATAAACTGGATATCAGACCAAGGACTACTTGATTAGTAATTTACTGAACTTTAACTCCAACAATATTATATTCAAGTATTTCAGAGTATCAAAATTGTTGTAACAATTTAATGAATAACTTAACAAATAAATAAATAACAGAGCGTGTCAATAACAATGTAAGCTAGGTTGTAAATAATACAAGAGAGAATTTCAAGGTTGAGGAACTCTTAATAATCCTATAAATCTCTATCTTTTTTGTGGTTGTGTTGATTATCGAGTTGTTGATTCGCAGGGTTTAAATTATGATCATGGTCTTTTGAGCCCTTAATCCTCTATCTAAAAGGACATCGCAACAACATCGTTGAGCGGGGATGAAATAATCCATTTAGATGCTTTAAGTTATCTTTCTGCATTTGAACAAAATAAAGCTTCTAGGTATATTTCTATTCTAGCCACTACATCAAATCCTTCGTTTTGTAAAGAAATAAGAAATTGCTCCTTAAAATCTTTGATCTATCCTAATAATTCTCCTTCCTAGTTCACAAAAGGATCATGGATGCATTTTAGTGGTGGTTATTCATTAAAAAGTAAACACGAGAGAATAAGAACAACCCATGCAATAAATCAACGTTAACCACTCTAAGAATATCAAAATATAATCATATGTTCGGCCTCAACCCCAGAACAAGGATGTTTAGCCACTCATGTTCGAAATTAACATCAAAGAAATAAAATTGATTATACCAAAGTCAATGTTGAAAAATGAAAAATAAATGAACCGCAATAAAACTCTCGTAATTATTTTTGCCTTTGCTATTCGGATGCCAAAGATGTTTACAATTGTATTTAAGTATTCCTCTTATAGTGGGGCTCAACTGCACAAAAATTACTCTTTACTATGTCACGTACCTTATCGCGGTGACTAAGGTCTATAACATGCCAATATCACGAATGCATACTTGAATGTCACTTCAAAAATTCACCAGCCTCTGTGCCACGGAGGCTATCACGGACACTAAGGTCCGTGCCACAGAGGCTATCACGCCAGTATCCAGCAGTTTCTCAAGACAACAATCCTGGAAGTTCTGAAACTTCACCAGTTATAAAAGAGCTAATAAAAGCAATAACTAATTCACGTACCCCTCATTTTTTAAGAAGGCCAGCATGGATGATAAATTATAAGGTAATAGGAATTGATTAATTTGGATAACATCTCACTCATTTTACTCTATTTTTAGATTATGATCCAACAAACTTTGAAAGTACTATCAAAGATTAAAAATGGTGAAAGGCAATGGATGATAAAATTCCTGCAATTAAGAAAATGATACATGAAAGTTTGCTGATTTACCATCTAGACACAAAATAAATAGAGTAAAATGGATCTATAAAACTAAACTGAATGAGAATGGAGATACTAATAAGTACAAGGCATGGTTGGTGTCAAAATGCTACAAACAAGAGCTTGGATGAGTTAAAGAGAAGTTTTTGCTCTTGTTGTCATACTTGATACGATCAAATTGGTATTGCATTGGCTACTCAAAATTCATGGCCTATCTGTTAATTGGATGTAAAGTCTGCTTTTCTATATGGAGACTTACAAGAATAGGTATTTATTGAACAACCTTCCGATTATGTTAAGATTGATGAAGAGCATAAAGTTTGCCGATTGAAAAAATCTCTTTACAGAATAAAACAAGCACCTAGAGTTTGATATGATTGTATAAATGCTTATTTTCAAAAGAGTAACTTTGAAAAATATCCATATGAACATACTCTGTATACTAAGTGTGAAGATAGAGGGGAAATATTAATGTGTGCTTATGTGAAGATAGAGGGAAAATGTTGATGTATGCTTATATGTAGATGAGTTGATTTTATACGGAAAATGATAAAGTCAGGCTTTAAAAGTTCATAAGGTCTATGATGCTTGACTTTGAAATGTCTGATCTTGAAATATCGCATTACTTTCTTGGCAAAGAAATAATGCAATCAGATAATGAAATATTTCTTTCTCAAAAGAAGTATGTGCGAGAAATTTTAGACAGTTTTCATATGAGCAATTGCAATCCTATCACTTCACCATCCGAAATTGTCTTAAAGCTTACAAAGGATAATGGAGGAAAAATAATCGATGACACCTTTTTCAAACAAATTGTGGAAAGTCTAATGTATTTGACAGCAATGAGGCCAGATATCACACATGTCGTAGGTCTCATTAGCAGATCATGAAGAATAAAAAAGAATTAGATTTGTTGGCTACACAAAGGATCTTTTTATACTTAAAAGGTCTGTAGACTTTGGATTGTTCTACAAAAAAAGGTTAAAAGACTGATCTTAGTTGTTATCTTAATTTATAGGAGTTTGTTGGCAATTGATTTCTATTTCATAGGTGCACTTCTTAGAGTTTGATTTGCAGTAGAAACTTAGTAGAATATTTTATCTTTAGCTATTTAGAAAGTGTTTAGCTATCAGTTACATTGCTTTCTCTTTTTCTGCATATAACCGTTGTAACTCGATTGTATAAAAAGAGTTGCAGTGGTAT
Source organism: Capsicum annuum (assembly GCF_002878395.1). Taxonomy (NCBI): domain Eukaryota; kingdom Viridiplantae; phylum Streptophyta; class Magnoliopsida; order Solanales; family Solanaceae; genus Capsicum; species Capsicum annuum. The sequence continues at coordinate 200,515,722 of NC_061114.1, forward strand.
AATAAAAATACACTTGCTCGATTCTTTTTATTATTTCTCTATCTTTCTACTGAATATTTTGTAATAGATTTGCACTGAGAATAGCAGTCTGTTATGCTAGTTATGGAAGAGGTTATGATGTATTCAAAATTTAAAGCGAGAGAATGTAAATCAAGAATTCTATTAATTAATCAAAAAGATAGACATTTTAAATATGTTGGATGATTAAGTGTAATACCCCGAGTTTTTCTGTCGTAAACCTCTCATCTTTTTTCTCACAAAATTAGATCCAACCTAAAGAAATTGTTACCCATAAGTTGACTCTTTCGTTTCGATCTCAGCCATATAGCTATTTGCATGAAAGTTCATGCACTCACAGATCAGTTCAGTAGCCCACTATGTTGGGATTCAGTCATACAATTTATTTCAGTTGTGCATAATAGCTTATAGCCTCAGATTCCTCAAAAATTTCAGCCTAATTATCCACATTCGAGGACAAATGTTTCCAAGGGGGAGATATTATATTAACCCGTACTTTTCCTAGCTTAAATTTGTTCCTAGAATATTAAGGGATAGCTTTCAAAAATGAATAATATTTATTTCATATGGATTTTTTAAGATTTCGACTTTTCATTATGTGGTAAATTGAATAAGCTTTCCATCGATACCAAATTCGCCTAATTCCGACACTCGGTGAAGGAGTTATGACATTTTTAAGTTGACAGTGTCCCACCTAAGCAACCACCGCATCGCAGTGAAGGACAATTTCGTAATTGTCAAATCCAGTGGACCTCCGTGATGTTGGCACATCACAGAGAGGTTCAAATTCCCAATTGTTGATTTCCAGTACCTCAACGCGATGGTGGTGCGTCGCGCCAGTAGCCAAAATAGCAAAAACTATAGGACACTGCGATAGCTCCGCATCACAGAGAATGCACATTTCCCACTCGTCCTTTTCCAGTGATCCACATTATTGTGGCGCGTCGTGATGGCCAACCAAATCGGGAAAAATTTTCATTTTTCAGTTCCGATTTGAAGTTTAAAAAGGGCATTTTGGTCAATTTCCAAGGCCCCAATCCGTCCAAACATAAGATTTAAGTTTATTCTAAGCACTTTATGCTCATTATTCACCATTCTCTTCAAAAGCAAAACTCTAGAAACCAAAAGCCCTTTCTCCAAGAAATCAAATTCCACCATAGATTCTTCAAGAAAGCTTTAGATGGAGGATTTCCAAGACAAGATATTCAAGAACTCATCTTCGAAGCATCATAGGAATCCAAGATTCAAGATTTCATCTAAGATCATCAATTAAGGTATGCGGGGTTTTTCAACAAGGATCTCCTTTCATTCTTGTTCCCAAAATTAGTTTTCAATTATAAATATACATGATTTTGACTGAAATTACAAGAGATTTGAATTAGGGTTCATACCCATTATTGCTATTTGCAAAGAATATGAGTTTTGAGATACTTTGAAGTTGAATTGCATGTTTACTTTCATATTTTCATGCTTATTGCAGTAATTTCTAAATTTTAAGATGAATTACCACTGTTTATTATCAAGCATGATTTTTCATGATATTTTGACATGAGTTTGATACATGGGTTTAAAGCCCCAAGTTTATATGTTGAGATTTTGAGAAAGATGATGCTTTAAGCATCTTATGAGTTGATTATTTCAGTTTTACAATAAAGATTTGATCTTTTGATCCTCAGATAAGTTTTGGAATTCACTTTATAGATTTCTTATATATTTCGGGAAGCAATATAGCTTTATTTACAGATTTATTCAGATAAATGCATAACTGGTTTCATAATAAACCCTTATACGAGTTTTAAAGTGGATTTCCATGAGTTGAGCGTAGCAAATTAAAGAGAGTAGTATTTAGCATCGAGATGGGTATGATTCCAAGGTCTCATGCCCCAGAACTACGTGCCACCGTAGGATTAAGATTAAGTGCCCATAGTGGGCAGAGTTGTAATCACTTTCGCTGAGGTTATACTCTCTGGCAAAAGTATGACACCTCTTCCCAACGTGAGGTTTCTTCCATAGGAGGACGAGATGTTGGACTCTATGTAGCTCGCATGGTTTGTGTCGGTTAATAGAACCTCCGTTGCAGAACAGTTTTTCCCTATAATAAGATTTTTAGAATAATTCTAAAGTATCTCCCTTCAGATAAAGTATTTTTCCTAAAATTTTAAATCTTTCAGACTACAGATTCTAGAACAGAAAGAGTAACAGAAAAATTTTCAAAAAAACTAAGTATTAAGGATTACAAGTTTTACTCAGATTATGCTTTACAGAAAGTTACTAACTACAGTTTTCAGCTTTCAGATTTCAGATTTAGAATGAGTCCTTTCTACACTTAAATAGTATGATTAAAAGAAGAATACAATTATATCTTTTAGAACTAAATGTTATGACTCACTAGATTTATAAAGCATGATTTTCTTCTCATGATTATTACTTTCAGCATTTCAGATATTCCAGCTTATGTGAGTCATTTACATTTAGCATGCAGTATTTTACAAATTATGATGATGTGGTGATTTTTTACTTATGCATTCACCCCCATATACTCAGTACATCCTCAAAGTACTGATCCATATATATGTCTATGTGTTACATTGTCTCATAATATGGTATCAGCTCAGTTGTAGCACGTATATTATATTCAGACAGTTTGCAGATTCCAGCCAGCAGATGATGAGTCCTCCTACTTCGGGGATTTTAGTTAAATGTTATTGATGTACTTTATTTTCTTATTCATATGTATTGAATAGTGATAGTTGGAGTTACGTCCCAGCTATCTATAGTCAGTATAGTAGAGGCTTCACAGATATCAGTTAGAGTCAGTTATGTATTTTTAGTCCCTCTTTCAGACTTTATCAGAATGTAAAAGTTGTATTGATATTGTATCTTTCCTAGATTTCATCGTTATTATGTTTTCGCACAGTAAACTCAGTCATTTTATGCGTATTATTTAGTTGCTTATGAGTTATGCCAGTAGAAGATTTAGCTTGGGATCACTTGTGGTCCTAAACACCGTGTGACGTCTTGGGACCATTTTCGGGGCGTTACATTAAGTTATGCTTTTAGATAATTTTTTTCATTAAAAAAAAAGATAGAAAGAAGAATCTTATTATCCTCATATCTACAACTTGATAAATATAGTTAATTATATAATGAATAAATTACACAAAAATACAAACTTAAAAGGCATAAATACATAAAACCCCTTAACTTCTAAAATATTTCATAAAATTTTATTTTCTTCTTTTCTTCTTGATACATATTAAATAAGGAAGTAACAAATTTGCATTTATGTTTGGAGAGTAAATAATGAGAGAAAATCTCCTAAATATCTAAAAAAAATCAAATTAAAAAATTTTCATCAGATCTTATAATTGCAATTTACAATTTGGTTCAATTTTTTTCCATCCCTATTATTTTTTTTTTCTTCTTAAAATTTTAAAAGATTTATTGTGTGCTTCATGTTGGCAAACATTCATATTCTTTTGAAAGATCATCATAATGTAGAAGCTAAAAAATCTCATAGTTTTTGGCGAAATCATGACAATGACGATGACCACTACAATAATCCACAAAATTAAATATCGAATTTAACATTGATACATAAATTTTTAATTAATGCGCTTGATACATATATAATGTTGTTGATTTCTCAATATATTTTGGTACTATAAATAGTGATACATATGAGTGATACTTTTGTTGTCAGAATAATAGTGATACATATGGTAAATACTTTTTGATAGTGATTCATATTTTTTATTCATTTATAAATGTTTGATTCATTTAACATATATTTGACACCTGTAAACTATTTAATTTTGTGTGAGATTGAATTTTGAATGAATATTGAGTAATTTTACCATATGTATCATTGTGAAACATCTGGGACCATGTATATCATTGTGATATATCTGAAACCAGATGTATTTAAGCCACGATTTGCGCGTGATTTACTCCCCATAATAATTAAAAATCAGTTGCTTTCTTATTTAACTAACTACTTAGTTACAAATGTATCATAATGCATATGTATCAAAGCTAAAGATATGTATCACAAAAATCAAATTCGGGATATCTTGTAATTTAACAAAGTTATGATAAAAAATGTTACAACCCATTAAAAAATTAGAATTTCTATAAGTTACCCTTATATAATACCATATGGTCTAATCTATAATCTATATCTATCTATATCTGTCTATATCTATATCTATAATTTATAATCTATATCTATAATATATATGAAGGGCCTTAGAAATGTCGTTTGAATATTTTGCTCTTCATTAAAAGTCTTTGTTTTAGACAAAATCATTTTTTCACTATTTTTTCCTAATATTTAAGAGTTTGAATTAATTAAATATATTTATGGTAAAAAATTTCACTATTTTTTTTCTAATATTGAAGAGTTGAAAATTAATTATATATATTTATGGTAAAACCTTTCTTTATTAGAAGTCATCAGACTTAATGACAACTAATATATTTTTCATTAATTTTAAAATTTTAAATCAACTAAATTTGATTTAAAGAAGATTTGAAAAATCTAGAAATAAATATAAAAGCATTAAAATAAGAAAAATTTAGAAGTAATAAATTTTTAAAAATTTTAAGTACGTAATGAGAATGTACTCAATGAATTTGTAAAGATTTGACTTTAAAAACAAAGGAAGAATTTTAAATATAGAAAAAAAAAATTGTACCAAATTATAATTTAAATTAATGCGTCTCTCTTAGCCTCTAACAATAAGGAAAGGTGTACTGAATGACAAATGTAAAAGTGATGATATAAAATATATATGTGTTTACACTAAAAAAATATGTCTATATTTACATTATTATATTTAAGTGTAATCTTTGAAAAGTGATTTAAACTTTTACACTTCATTAAAAATTTTCGTAATACATAAAATTATTTAATTTTAAATAATCAAACGTTACACGTACGATACACGTTCAGCTAAACTAGTGACACTAAACATAAGAAAGTAGATTTTGAATTCCAACGGCACGTTTCTCATGACCTGCTTGTCTATCTCTTTAAAACTGAGTCAATAACGATGGATTCAAAGAAAATATTTACATAATTAGATTATTTAAAAAAGAATTATGAATATTATTTATTGGCTTACAATAAATGAATAGAAACCAACACACACTAAGTTATATTATACAATGGTGCAAAAATATGTCTGAGTGTTCTGTGTTCATACACAACCTAATCCAATAAATTACAAATAAGTAACCAACACACACTAAGTTATATTATACAATGGTGCAAAAATCTGTCACGTTTTGTTTGTTCATACACAACTTAAGCCAATAAATTACAAATAACTTTAAATATTGATTTTATGAATTCTTCCCCGAACTCAAGGGCAGAGATGGTGTGAATTCGGAGTAACACGACAAAAATTGGGAAAACACCCATTTTTAAAACTTAATTAGTAGGGTATGTCCCATCAATTTTTTTTATTTAATTTTTAAATTTTGGCACAAGGGACAAATATATTCGAACTATGATAAATAGTACGTATATGTCATTTGTCATATTTTGGGTACACATCTATCCCTATTCTTAATAAAATGGTATGTATGTATCCATCACACTGACTGTAGGTGCATATATGTATCCTAAGTATGATTGCGTATATACGTATCATTTATCATACTTGAACAATATATTTGTTCCTTTTCAAATTATAAATACAGCTCCTGTTTTCTCTTCTTTTAAACCTATTCTAAAGAGAAAGAAAAAAATGTCATCATTCACTAAGTTCTTCCAATGCTTCAATCAACTTATCTACTCTTTCCGCTTCTCTTGTATTCCTCAATCATGCATAGTTGATTATGCATGCTATGGTCTAAAGACTCTAAACAGAAGGAATATAATGTAGGTTGTAATGAATTTGAGCGACATTTTTTCCTTGACCTAATTGGCCATAACTTCATGTCTTTAAAGTTTGAGTCTAATTTTAATGCAATGCAATAATGATGGATACAAATAAAATATTTACATAATCAAATTATTTCAAAATTAATTATAAATTTTAATTTTTAATTTATAATAAATAATAAGTATACTGCTACACTAAATTAATATAAATGGTGCAAATATTTGTTAGTGTCCATACATAACTTGGACCAATAAATTACAAATGATTTTAAATACTAATTTTTGAATTCTTCTCCCAACTCAAGCGCAGAGAATATGCTGTCAATTCCGGGGAACACGGTATCTTTATACCTTAGTAATTGATTACTCCTTCTTATTAGTATTTTTAAAAAATGTTTCAAAAAGGAGTATCATTAAGAGTATATCATTAAGAATATAAATGATGTTTTGGTATTAGTCATCCATCAATATTGGAACTAGTCATCCATCAATATTGGACCTAACAACAAGACACAATTAAGAGAAGCAAAATGGTAAAGTTACATTACCAATCATTGTTTTCTTAATATAATTTGGGACGGAGGGAGTACTTATTGATATTGATATTATTACACGTATTTAAAATTAAATTATGAACAACAATAATTTTAGCATACACCATACAAGTGGCGTTCTAGTACATTTAAATTTATAAAATAAAAACAACCGCCACGTTCCAAGACACTTCACATTTCCACTATTATATAAACTATAAATGAAGTTCCTGCTTTCTCTTCTTTTCAACATATCCTAAACAAGAAGAGAGAAAAATGTCAGCATTCACTAAATTCTTATCATATTTCAATCAACTTATCAACTCTTTCTTCTTCTCATGGATTCCTCAAGCATTAGCTTTCCTAATGCTTGCATTTTGTGTTTCAGTAAGTAATTCATACATTCAAAGACAAGAAAAACACAAATATAGGAATCTTATAAACAAAAAGAGCACTAAATTCGTCTACAAAAAGAGGAAATTACTAGGGTATGCTGTTACTGAACCACTCGATTGTGCAATTTGTTTATCGAATTTTGAGCATGGGATAAAGGGAGGAAAATTGAAAGCTGCAATCTTATTTTCCATGAGAATTGTTTGGATAAATGGCTGATGCATGGGAAAGGACAAGCCACGTGTCCTCTTTGCCGGAATATAATTATACCGAGAAATATGTTGGATGTTCGCCGGAAAGTTGAAGATGAAGGAGTGAGGTTTGGTATGTTTTATTTCTACAGACATACGGAGTAAATACTTTGTAAATCTTATATGGGAGAAAGAAGGGAAAACTATAATATAATAAATATCTATTTATCATTTGCCAAAAAAAAAGAACTATTTGTCAAAAAATTCAAGCACTGTTTGAATGATGGTGCTGTGCTCTATCAAGTCTGGTCAAGTAGGAATGGGAGATTTTAGAGGGCAGGGCATGGATATTTGTTAGATTTTATGTTTCAATAAATTTTGAAACAAATACAGCGGTTAAAGGTTTTTTAAGAGTTATGTTTCAATTAGTTTTGAAACAAATGCATCACTTAAAGTTTTGAGTTACAAAGGAAATGAATTTGATAAATTCATTATTCATAAGTTTTGAGTTACAAAGAAAATGCATTTGACAAATTCATTATTCATTAAGCTTTATGCTATAGGTTCTTGAAAGAACGATATTTTTTGTTTTAAAACATACATGAATCTATTAACTATTACTTAATTAATATGTTTCTTATGCATGAAAATTTCATCCTATAAATAGTATTTTCTTTGGTTTGAAAAGACAAGCACTCAAAACTACTTTCCCCTTGAAAACACTAGAGAGACATTGATCAAATGGTGAAATCACCAATTCAAGAATAGAAGAGCAACATTCTTGAATGCTACTTGTTTTGTGGCTTAGTTGAATCCCGAAGATAGAGTTGTCACTTGTTCTTCCGTTTGCTTGTGGGAGAGACTCCAACTATCTTCAAGAAGCGTATTATCGTGCCTCTAAGCTAAATAAGTTTTATTTTGAATTTCTTGTACAATTATCATTATTGTTCTAACAATTTGAAAATACTTGTCTCTATGGCTTCTATATCAATATCAAATAGTATTCCGTCTTTGCCTAATCCTAATTTTAAAATATTTGATGGCAAAGACTTTTCTAGATGGCGTGGAAAGATGGAATTCTTTTTAAAATGATTAAAGTTGGCATATATTCTTGAAGAACCTTTCCCTAATACTCCTGGTTCTGAGGTAGCATCTGACGAGGCTACTTTGATTAAAGAACAAATTGTCAAATGGCAATATGATGATTATTTGTGCAAGAATTATATTCTTGGAGGAATGTCTAACAAATATTATGATCAATATTATGTTAAATGCAAATATGCTAAAGAGATATGGGACACTCTTCAAGCTATTTATTTAGCTGAAGAGGCGAGTTCTAAGAAATTTCTTGTTTCAAATTATATGGAGTTCAAAATGGTTGATGACAAGTCAATCACTAAACAAGTACAAGAATTCCAACTTATATCTAATAAAATTACTATATCTGGAATTGCTCTTGATGAAAACTTTTATGTTGGTGCTATTGTATCAAAACTTCCTCCATCTTGGAAAGAGTACCGAAGCAAACTCTTACACAAAAAGAAAGATTTGACTCTTGAACAATTGTTGCAACACTTGCAAATTGAACAAGAGACACGATGGCGCGATAATAATAGTTTGAAAGAACCTGTCATGAAAGCTCATATGGTTGAAGAAAAATCAAACAAGAAGGAACCTGAAAATAAGAATTCAAAGGCAAAGAAGACTACAAATTTCAAGAGTAATGGTGCCAATTTTAAATCTGGTGAATGCTATCATTGTCACAAAGTTGGTCACTATGTGCGTGATTGTAGAATTCTCAAAGCCGAAAAGAAGAAAGAAAAAGAAAATAAAAATAAAAAAGATGATCTTGTGGCAATGGTCACATAAGTATTTGTAGCGAAAGATCAAGTGGAATGGTGGATAGATACTGGCGCAACTCATTACATATCAGGTAACCAAAATTCTTTCAAGATTTATGAATTAGTGGGGGATGGTAAAACTGTATATATGGGAAACTCCTCCTCTACTAAAGTTGTGGAAAAAGGAACTGTTGAACTGAAGTTTACTTCCGGAAAGATAGTTACATTAATGGACGTATTGCATGTTCCTGATATTCGAAAGAACTTGGTGTTAGGTACGCTTCTTTCGAAGCATGATTTTAAAATGATTTTTGAGGCAGATAAGTTTATTTTATCTATAAATGACATGTTTGTTGGAAAAGGTTATGTTGCAAATGGAATGTTTAAACTCAATATTGAAAATGAAAATATTTCTGCTTATCTTGTGGAGTCTCTGGACTTATGGCATGAACATCTAGGACATGTGAATTTTAGATCCATTCAACTTATGGTGAATAATGGATTAATTAAAGATTGTGGAAAGAATCATACTACTAAGTGTCGTACTTGTAGTAAATGCAAGATTACTAAGAAGCTCTTTAAGACAGTTGAAAGGACTTCCACACTTTTGCAATTAATCCACACTGATATTTGTGAGATGGATTATTTGTCACATCATGAAAAGAGGTATTTTATCACTTTTATTGATGACTACTCAAGATATACTTATCTCTTTCCCTTGAAAATAAAATATGAAATATTTGAGACTTTCAAAACATATAAAGCAGAAGTTGAAATAAATTGAGTGTGAAAATTAAGTCAATTAGGTCTGATAGAGGTGGAGAGTACTTAAAGTCAGATTTTATTGATTTTTGTGAGAGAGAAGACATTGAAAAACAATTGACCATGTCCTATACACCACAACAAAATGGTGTAACAGAAAGAAAAAATAGGACTTCCATAGAAATGGTTAATTATATGTTTTATGGATCTGGTATATCTGAAAATTTGTGGACTGAAGCCTTGCTTTTAGCATGTCATATTTTGAATAGAATTACTTCCAAGAATCATGATGCATGTCCATATAAACTTTGGAATAATCGAAAACCAAATATAAATTATTTTAAAGTATGGGGTTGTTTGGCTCATGTTCGATTAACCAAGATTGGCTATAGAGGAGTAGATTGGGTGTTTATTGGTTATTCACAAACCAGTAAGACTTATAGATTTTTAAATCTTGAGACCCCAAGTCCTCACACAATTATTAAATCTTTACATGCTAACTTTTTTTAGCATATATATCCCAAGAAAAAATATTCTTTTAAACAAGATTCAAGTTCTTCTATTCCTCCTCTTAAAAGGAAAATAATTGATCCATTGAAAGAAAGTCAACCAAGACGTAGTTCAAGATCAGCCAAAACAAAAGACTTTGGACCTGATTTTCAAGCTTATTTGGTTAAAAAGGATCCTGAAAGTTATGCTGAATCTATGTTTTCACATGATGCTCCATTTTGGCGTGAAGCCATTAATGATAAAATGCATTCTATATTATCTAATAATGCATGGATATTGTCAGATATTCCTCCTGGATGTAAACCAATTGGTTGCCGATGGATTTTTAGGAAGAAAATGAAATCCGGTGGTACTTTAGATAAGTACAAAGCCCATTTGGTAAATAAAGACTTTACTCAATTGAAAGATATTGATTATTTTGATACTTTTGCACCTGTAGCTCGGATGACCTCTATTCGTCTCTTGATTGCTCTAGCAGCAATTCATGGTCTTGTGATTCATCAGATGGATGTGAAAACTGCATTCTTGAATGGAGATCTAGACGAAGAAGTCTACATGAAACAACCAGAAGGATTTGTCAATCCTGGTCAAGAACGTAAAGTTTGTAAACTTCTTAAATCTCTTTATGGATTAAAACAAGCTCCAAAACAATGGCATGATAAATTTAGAAAAGTTATGATTTCTAATGGCTACTTAATCAATGGTGGAGATATCTGCATAATTAGTAAATTTCAAAAAAATTCTGGTGTTATAATATGTCTTTATATAGATGGCATGTTGATCTTTGGAACTGATATCGAAAGAGTCAAAGAAACAAAATATTTTCTTGCTTCTCAGTTTGAAATGAAAGATCTTGGAGAAGCTGATGTAATTTTAGGCATCAAAATTGTAAGATCGGCAATTGATTTGACTCTTACTCAATCAAGTTATATTGAGAAGGTTCTAAAGAGGTTTGGTCATTTTGACGACAAGCTTGCTCCTACACCATTTGATCCTAGCATCAAACTAGTACGAAACTCTGGTGATATTCTTGATTAATTGACATAGTCTCAGATTGTTGGGAGTCTTATATATGTCATGCATTGTACCAGACCAGATATTGGTTATGCTGTAGGAACTTTGAGCAAGTTTACTGGTAGCCCTGAAGTTGAGCATTGGAATGCCTTAATTCGTGTTTTAAGGTATCTAAAGGGTACAATTAATGTTGGCCTGCATTATTCTACCTTTCCAGCAGTTCTTGAAGGCTATAGTGATGCTACTTGGAATTTTGATCTGAATGACTCTAAATCTATTACTGCTTGGATTTTCACTTTGACTAGAGCAGCAATATCTTGGAGATCAAAGAAGCAAGCATGTATTACTCACTCAACCATGGAGTCAGAATTTATCGCTATATCTTCTGCTGGAGAAGAAGCTGATTAGCTACGGAGTATGTTGATAGATATTCCATTATGGGGTAAGCCAATACCACCTTTGACTATATATTGTGATAATAAAGCTGCTATATTTCGGGCTTCAAGTGATTGTTACAATGGCAAGTCAATACAAGTTCATCTCAAACACAATCATGTGAGAATATTATTGGAGGATGGCATAATATCGCTTCAATATGTGAAGTCCAAACTCAATTTAGCAGATCCTTTCTCTAAAGGGTTAGACAAGGAATTGGTGGTACAAACTTGTAATGGGATGGGAATGAAGCCTGTTGTAGATTGATTGTACTTTATGGTAACCCTACCTAATGATGTAATCTTAGGTTCAAAGGGAAAAACAAGTAAAGTTATAATTGTGAAGCACATTAATAAAATTTCCTTTTTCCCTAAAGAGTGAGTAGATGTGCATAAGTTGAGATTTATTTTCTTGATAAATCTATAAGACCGATATCGGTTGGAGTAAATAATAACACTCTTGATAGATTTGACAGTATTCCTACAAAAGAAAAGAATGAGATTATATTCTCTTATTAAGTCTATACACCGATTTCAGTTAGAGAGTGTAGGAACACTCTTGATAGATTTACTAATACTTTATTGTAAAGGAGGATGAGATTAATTTCTCTTAATGAAATTCATAGACTACTTAGTCGGAGTATGCAAAGTTACTCTTGATGAATTCACCGCACTAAGTCCGAAGTGGAGGCCGCTTCAATAAGATTTTTACAGGAAAATCTTAAAGCACTTAGCTAAAAGGATTCGGGACACATGGCCGTAAGGTGTCAAAGGATTTTGATTTTCACTGGAACATAGCAATATGCGTGGAGTATTTTTCTACTTCATTCAATCAACCACTTAGTTCAAGATTTGTTCACTAAGTAGTCAATGATTTAGAAAGTCTTCACTAGCTAATGGTTCAAGTCCAAAAGACACCATTATTGATGCATGTTGCTAGATTGATGTCTCAAATGAATTTTATTTTTTAAAGATAAAATTTCTTGAAACAAGTGGGGGATTGTTGATTTTATGTTTCAATAAATTTTAAAACAAATACATCGGTTAAAGATTTTTTTAAGAGTTATGTTTCAATTAGTTTTGAAATAAATACATCACTTAAAGTTTTGAGTTACAAAGGAAATGAATTTGATAAATTCATTATTCATAAGTTTTGAGTTACAAAGAAAATGTATTTGACAAATTCATTATTCATTAAGTTTTATGTTATAGGTTCTTGAAAGAATGACATTTTTTGTTTTAAAACATACATGAACCTATTAACTATTACTTAATTAATATGCTTCTCATGCATGAAACTTTTATCCTATAAATAGTGTTTTATTTGGTTTGAAAAGACAAGCACTCAAAACTACTTTCCCCTTGAAAACACTAGAGAGACATTGATCAAATGGTGAAATCACCAATTCAAGAATAGAAGAGCAACATTCTTGAATGCTACTTGTTTTGTGGCTTAGTTGAATCCCGAAGATAGAGTTGTCACTTGTTCTTCCGTTTGCTCGTGGGAGAGACTCCAACTATCTTCAAGAAGCGTATTATCGTGCCTCTAAGCCAAACAAGTTTTATTTTGAATTTCTTGTACAATGATCATTATTATTCTAACAATATTGATATTGCATTTCGGCAAATTCAATTTGTAATTAGGAAAAGAGTAGTTATGTTGCAAAAGAGTAGTTATGTTTGAAATGTATCTCTTCTCTAATCTTTCATTGCTTAAATTGTAGTGATTGAACTATTAATAATCGTTGAAAAATCTAAAATAAAAAGCAATTCAAGAGATTTGCTCCTTAAAATTGGGATATGAGAATCCTATTAATTTCCAGGAATAAAATTGAATCATATTACTGATCCTAGACTTCTCGAAAATTCCTTTCCTTAGGAGTAGCGACACATTTTGACCATGATGTCGTGATGTTTATGCTTTCGTTTAGCGAGTTTATAATAGTACTTCGTGGGTGTCTTGATTCTTTATTATTTAGCGGTGTGTCACCCCTTATTTGTTGATTACTTGTATGGTTTGTTATATTTGTTACCTGTCGTGAGTTGGGGTCTATAGGAAACAACCTCTCCATTCAGCTGAGATAGTGGTATGATCTGCGTACACTATATCCTCCCCAGATCTCACTTTGTGGAATTACACGGAATTTATTATTGTTATTGAGGAATAGCGACGCATTCAATATAACGCACAAGACTTGATACTCCTTTTCTTAAATGAAGAAAGTTGTAATTAATTCTTAAAGGGACGCCATTTTTTTTTTTTTTGGCGCAATCTTGGAAAGTCTTCCTTTTTTTTATTATTAGCCAAAAATCTGTAATTAACTTCTTTTTTTCATATTTTTACAAAGAAGTGATCATTTATCAAAATCAAATATTATCATCTACCAAACGTGGTGTATATAAATCTTATCTCATGTTTAATTTTGAAATATCCCACTTTATTTCCTGTACCAAATTACCCTTTAGGATTTTGGATCATCCCAACCTTTTCTTTTGGTTGATTTTATAGGCGAAATTTATATCAATGCTCGATTAAATTTGCACATCAGTTGAATATTTTTTTAGGATAACAAGTTTTTTTGAGAAATTTGAATTTAAAATCTTTGCCTAAAAATTAAAAAAAAAAATTGAATCATGTATCATAATTCATATTAATTATTCCTAACTTGCTCGAGAGAAACTGTTCTCTTATGAAGTGGATCTTGCTACTCACCAAATTGCTATTTTCTCCGTTCGTTTTTACTTATTATATTTTAACTTGGCACATTAAGAAATACAATTGATAACATGATTAAGTATCATATTAAATGATGTTTACATTGTGTCTTAAAATTAAATTGAAGAAAAAATAATTAATGCTAAGAATAAAATAAAAAAAAAATTATCTTTCCTTTTTATATGTCAAAAATGACAAATAAAAGTATAAATTTAATTAAAAAATTAATGATAAGTAAAAGTAAACGAAGTAAGTATTACATACAATCACTCCATAGTCTTCGAAAAAAACTAATGTGGAATATTTATATTCAAAAGTTGTTGATAAATCAAACAGTAAAGACGGGTAAATTTTTGTAATTCTTTCTAAATTGATTTTTAATTTTGTATTTCTTTTTATAAAACATATTGATTTTACTCTTCAAGAACCTACTAATTACATATAAAAACTCATTTTCTTTCATTTAAAATAGTAACTAATCAGGGGCTACCGTTTCCTCCATAGATTTTAGATCTAGAACATTATAATATATAAGATTTATCTTTGTGCACGTTTATTTTCTTTTAAAATTTTAACATTACATAGCTGCACCTTAGGTAGCACAGTGGAAACACTCTGACCAAATAATTAGTGATAAAACTCTTCTTCTCAATAAAAAAGACATGAAAAAGAATCTTGTTTCCAACAATTTTTTCCCAGTGACAGAAATAATTTGTAATCACAAATAAAAATATGAAGAAACATAATTTTTTTATTGATAAACGAAGTGGGTACAAATCTATTTCTCCCTTGATTCTTCTCTCTTGATTTTCTCCGTAATTTGAGGATCGTCAGTAGCGTATTTCTCGAACATAGAAATATTTGGATTTGAGATGTACTTTTTTCATAATTCGAAGGCCATTAATGGCGTATTTCCCGAATGTAAGAATTTTTGGACTTGATCTCCATGAAATGAGGATTTGTGGATCTTCTTGATTTATTTGATTATCAAGAAGAGATGATTGTGGATCTTGGAGATCTTGGAGATGATTGATTATCAAGACGAGCTCTTGTCGCGGCGTACCTTGATAAGTAAACCTATCACTCAAACTGATACGAAAAGAGAAAAAGACATAAATATCCTAAGGTAAGGCTTCTAGAACGAAGTCGAACTATATAAATAATCATAATAATGCGGAAAGAACTTATCCAAAATATCAATCATGCCCAAAACCAGGTGTCAATAGTGTAAGAACTACTAATACTGTCCAAGAGTCAAATACATCAGAAAAATAACTACAAAGGAATAATAACTGTCTCTGAATACTAATAAAGGTATAATTACTATAGAAAGATAGAGGTGAACTTCGGACGCATGAATGTCCAACCGCTACCTTGGAAGCTCCAACAATCGGCCGAGTCAATCAAGCTGAGGTGCACTCGAGTTAGGGCCTGGACCGAAAGGGCGCAATAGGCATGAGTACGGTCCACTTTCACTTAGTAGGTATCATAGGCCGACCAAGCAAAGTAGTAAATAAAGCATACAAAATATACACTAAGGGCACGTCACCTGTAATCAGAAAATGTCCCACAACGGTAGCCCACACCGCTTGCAGTAACAGTTCTAAGATATCTCACATATATTACAACAACACACCAAGATATACAACACAAGTATACATTATGTCACATATAATAGAACAGGAGAGAACATGTAGATACAAGATCATTAAATACAAGTACAGAAAAGTACAACAAATACATAGATGGCAAGTCAATAAGGCAATACAACACAACATAAACAAAATAAAGTAAGTGCAATGTATATGATGATGATGATGATGATGCACAAGGTCGTCGCACAACCTCCGGGATCATCGCACAATCCCCGTATACACCTACGGAGCTAAAGTTTCCAGATGTAGGACCCATGGGTGGTTCGTCAACCCATATACAATCCACATATCTCATATGTCCTTTCCGACATATCTCTCAGAAAGGGTTTTATAAGGTGTTACAATATTTTCTTAAAAAGGTATTGTCAGTGTTTCTCAGATGTTGCCACGGTAGTATCAATGTTTCATGAATGAGTATAATATGAAGATGTAATTCTCACAACCAATCACAATGAGTATTTCCACAACCAATCACATGATATATTTCCACAACCAACCACAATGATACATTCCCACAACCACATGAGCCAATATTCACTTATTATTTTCGTTTCATCCATGAATTTCCACATGTCTCATATGTCAATAAAGTATGAATATGATCACAATACACCAATGGTACCACATTAAACAACACAATACAATTATTCACATGTTTTCAAGGCTATCAATATCACATAGGACCCCACACGGTCAAACATATCATATAATATCTCAATTTCGATAATTACATCACACATAGGCCCCCACACAGGCACAACACATAGATAGCCATTTTTCATGATTATTTTCCACCCTTAACGTGCATTTTGTATCATCATTTATTATCCAACCCAGTCTGGAAGAGTTAAGCCATAACCTACCTCGAAAGCCAAAATCGGTCCGCTACACCTGAACTCGCGACCTTACTTTTCGCGAACAATTCTGAACTCCACTAAAAACATCAAATATAAAATCTAAGCGTCAATACAAAACCAACGACACCCATATTGACTACTTTTGATTCGGAATCAAAATGGACCCCCAAAATAGGTTTCCAAAAAAGAAGAAATTAAAACTTTACTTCAAAAATATGTTCTCCATATTTTTAGGAACCTACAGCTGAAAACCCAAGTTAAATCAAGTAAAAAATGGGGTTCAAATCGAAGAAAAATCATTTTTAAGCTTTACCAGATAAAATCTTTGTAATCCGGGTTAAAATCAAGAATCGGAGTTGTTTTGAAAGTTAAATTGATGAAAAACTAGTAATTATAAGATAAAAATATTACTCAAGTGAAAAAGAGTGAAATTTTGATTTAAAATCATGTCCTAAGATTTTTAGGGTTTTGAGGAATTTATCAAGAAATTATTAAGAAAAGTGTGAATTCTTACCTTAAATCCATAATAAAATCAAGAAATAGATGTTAATCTATCTTTCCGAGCTCCCACAAACTTCACTTTTAAACTCCCAAACTATTTAGGGTTTAACTATCAAGAGGCAAGATTAAAAATGAGCAAAATGAGCCAAAAAGGATGAAAAATCTGCTATTTATTGCAGATTTTCTGCAATAGCTGAGCAGTTTTTTTTTTCAAGTCGAAATGGATTTTGATGGAGTGTCCGGGATTCGTTTGGAGTCCGATTTATGCAAACGAACTATGCAACCATACTAAATTCGACGTTCCAGACGTGATGGAGATATCAAATTTTCAAAAAAATATTATTTTCACAAAGTTGATCCCTGAAATCCGAAATTATAATTTTCCAAATTGATGGTCAAAATGAGATTTAAAAGCCGTAAAATCATACCAAACATGTTAACACCCTAAAATCGACATTCTAGATCTGCTGGTGAAGTCGAATTTTCCATCCAAGGTCATTTCGATCAAATATGGGTCCCACACTCATATTTCCAATTTTCCAACTTTCCGACCAATAGGTCGAAATGAGCTCGGGTGCACGGGGATCCAAACCAAAGGTCTAACTATCCTAAAATGGATATTCCAGGGCTGCTGGTGTAGTCCGTTCGGCCATCTATCGCACGAATCAAAAGATATTTCCATAAGTCCAAAATAAGGCTCTCGAAGCCATCAAAACCACAATATTGTATAAATGATACCAAAATGCATCAAAAATCATGTCAATCACTCCCACACCCCAGAAATATCATAATGCAACTACGAAGAGAGGTAAAACAGTCAAATCAAATAAAATCATAAATTTCACATATTTCATCAAATTTTTAGGTCGTTACACTTTATGAATATCTCATAAATTTATGGAGATTCGATCTTTTTACGAATACCCATGAATTTATGGGATATTGAAGATCTCTTTATGAATATTCTGTGAATTTATTGAGAGTTTTGGAGATGTAAAGGATATTTGTCCCTTAATATAGGCATAATTCAGGGTTTACGATAGAGTAGCCTCAAAGAACTCTACCAAAATTCAGATTCTTCTGGAAGAGTCCCACAAATTTTGAAACTCAACCAGAAATTGAATTTTCTTGTAGAGTCCACAAATTTTCGATGTTTACAAATCTTAATGTCTACAGTTCTGGAAGTTAGACTAAGTATATTAGAGTCCCAATTAATTCGAATCATGCACTATAAAATTTATTTTGAGGTTGATGCTTTTAATAAATTTTTCTTCATATCAAGGCTCGAATCCAAAGTCTCATGTTAAAGATAAAGCAGTTCCATCATCATACAACAATCCATGTTGGTCGACTATAGTTGATTATGTGAGTAAATTTCATTCATGGTCACTTACTTTGCGTCTATTACACAAAAGTCACTTTCTTTCTTCATTACATCAAAGTCATTTTACTTTGCTCCGACCATCACAAAAGTTACTGTGGTCAGGTTTTGTAATAATCCCATCGAAAAAATATTGTGGCAACCTTAATTAGTTCTTAATTTAATTTAAGTGAATATAATTTATTACCTATACCTTGACCCTTTTTATATGTATCTAACCCAATATTTCTTATGGATTATCTAACGAAAGAATATCAATTTCTTAATAGATTAGACTACCTAATGAAGTCTATTTTCATAAAAAGATTTAGTTGATATTTTTATGAAACTAAAATTATACTTATCTATTACTATATATTATTGCTATATATAAGAGACAATCCAAGGACTGTGGTAGTCCTCACAAAAATTTCCAACTTAATTTTAATCTTTTCAATTAATTACTTTTATGCCATGATTTTATCTTTGTAGTAATTTAATTAATTTCTTAATCTTATAATATTGTGACATTTGGTTGATATAGATGAAGTTGCTTTGTCTTTTTTTTGCTATATGGACCTTTGCACTTGGTGCATGTGTCATAGTATGAGAAGCTATTATTAAGGATTTTTTTTTTTTATAATTTCAATTAATTAATTAATTAACTATTTAAAAATAATAATTGGGAGAAGGACAAGAGGAATTAGGGAGGAGATTACTAAGAAAAAAATTAAATATTTACCAATAAAGTGTAGTTTAGGTAGTTAATTTATTGAAACATTCAAATTCTCATATTGTTTAACTAATCGATAAATCATTTTTAGAATCTTCCATTATAATGTTTTATTTCTCATACTTATATATTATTTAATCAAGTCCATTGCAAAATATAAATGTCAAATATCGTTTAATTATTTTATTTATTAAATTATTTGTACTTCATGCTTTATGAAGTATAAGACCAAAAAGTTTTAGTTTTTTCCTTTGCTACACACAAGACCAAAAAATTTTAATTTGACTATCTTTTGTTAATTTTTTAATTAAAAATATTTATTTAATTAATTTTTGTAAATGAAAATAGCCTTAATAAAATTAACTTTTTATGAGAACTTTTATTTAAAATAGTTTAAGAAAAAAAATATATTTTGACTGTGGAGAATTTTTTTCTGTTGCATAAATAATTCATTATTTTTTTCTTCTTTCTTATTATTAATATTTAATAATGTATTTTTCATAAGAAAGAGTTTTGTACAAATAACGTGGGTATGAAGGTACATTTTATTTCTATCGAATTGAATATGGTTCTGATGTATTTCTTAATTATCTTTTATAAATTGAATAACTTTTTGTGGACAATTTTATTCACTGCCTTTTGAAATATCAAACATATTTCATATACTGAAAATTAAAATTATTGATAAAGTTAAAAATTAAGGTAATGATATGAATTAAGATCAAATTATTTTTAAAATCTCTTTTCTGGTCAATTGAGAATCAATATTTTTTAAGCATCAACTATAGAGAGAATCAATTGATCTCGATGTTCATTTTAATGAGTCTAATTTTTTTTCTTAATTTAGTGTAAAATTATGCTTAAAGAACCACATTTAACTAGCATGAATTCTTGTCACGTGAAATTATAAATAAAATCATACAATTTCCATCACACACAAGAAGCCTTGAGTAAATAATTGATCCACTTGATCACTTTCGTCTTCATCTACATGATTGCAAAGATGAACTTGAATTGAGAAATTAGAAAAGAAATTAATTATATGCTCATAAATTAGTTTAATATTTTTCAATTAAAGTTATAATTATTTTATATATATTTTAAATCATATTATTCATAAAATATCAAATTACTTGAGTTTGGGCCCGAGCTTCATAACGGGTCTTATAAAATT
Organism: Capsicum annuum; assembly: GCF_002878395.1. NCBI lineage: Eukaryota > Viridiplantae > Streptophyta > Magnoliopsida > Solanales > Solanaceae > Capsicum > Capsicum annuum. Next base: position 200,536,304 of record NC_061114.1, read on the forward strand.
AGACTATATATAAAGGAGAACCTCTTATTTTGGTAGTCCACACATGACTGTATTTTGTCGATTTTATCCTTAATTAAGTTTTAATGACCTTTTAAAATCTCATCCATTTCAATAATTTGAACAATTACATGACCATTTAAAATGCTATACAAAAATGATGAATCATAAAGAAGTGATAGTGACACTATAAAATATCTATTTATTTAAGTAAATTTAAAAATAATTCAAAATTTTATTGCCATCTTTTATGTGGGATAATAGTAATTTAATTAAAAAAATACTTTTTTAATCCTCACAAGAAATTTGTGAAACTTTAATAAATTTGTAAGGACTCATTGAAGAAACATCTACAAAAAGTATTTTATTGAGTCTTACTTTTAATTATTTAATTTATCATAAATCATACAATAGTTTGTAGCATCAAATATTTTTATATTAATCAAATATTGCATTATTTTTTAAAATATATGAATTAGAAATGTAAAGTTTAATTGAGAAAAAATAATGAAATTAATTATACATAAGGCAAAAATCAATTTAGATCGTTAAAAGCTTTTATTCAAAAACATTCAGTAAAATAAAAAGGAGAAAATTTTTCGTGTGCGCATTTGTTTGAAAATTAAAAGAAATACTAAAATATACCATAAGAAAAATTGTTATTTTTAACTTATAAAAGCTTTTACTCCCTCCGTTTTAATTTATTTGTTTGATTTTGACTTAACACAGAGTTACAAAAAAAGTAATGAATATTTTTGAATTTCATGGTCTTAAACTAAAAATATGTAGAAAGGACCAAAATATTTGTTGATCTTGTTGTTTTAAACATGCCACATGGATAGTTGAAATTAACCTAAGAAAGAAAAGAGACATTTTTTTAAAACGAACTAAAAAAATAGGACAAAAATTGAAACAAATATATAATTATAACATTTTAAAAATATTGAAAAATAATCAAACTAGACTGTTAACTGATATAATGGTACAAAAGCAAAAATAGCAAGTTAAAAAAATTACAAATATAAATATTAATGTAGTTTGGGCCTGGGCTTAGCACGGGCTAAACGACACTAGTACTATATATAAGGGAGAATAAAATTTTTGGTAGTCCTCACATTAAAATTCATGGTATGAAAATTTTACATGTGGCATTTCTTTGTCATAATTCTCTTTTTAAGATTTTGCACATGAACCTTTGTAATTGGTTGAATTTCCTTTTTATTTTATTAAAATATTTTCTTCATCTTAAAATATTTGTTACATTTCACTTTTGGGATCAAATTATATGAAATTTAATCAATATTTTTTTTAAAAAATATTATTATGTTGATATAATCATTGCAATTTATGATATTTGTTTTTCATATAATTTTGAATATCTAATTTCTAATTTTATCGAATTAATATAACACTATTTAGCTAAAAATAAGTCATATCTTTTGAAAAATAAAACGATAAAATTTGAATAACTTTTGAAGACAATCTTTTTTTTTTATCTCTAAAGCATAGAGGATCTTGAGATTTTGATAATCCTTGCAAGGGTTTTTGTTTTGATATTTTTACTTTTTGGTGAAATGAAATTACTACACATGATAATTAAGTAGTATTTTTTATTACATATTTCCATTTTGCCTTTATTCTTTTTGTTAAGATCATTCCACTTGGGTTTTTATAATTGATTTCTTCTTACCACATGTTAGATTACTATTTAATGAAAACACCTTTTTATTTTAAATCAACAATGTTCAAGCTAACTTTTACTACAAATTAAAGTTCTCAATGCTTTCAACTACAATCTTGTAGTTCTTTTTGCTATTATAGTATAGTAAATAATATCTTGTATTTATTATTTCTCGTAGTGGACATGAAAAAGTATAAGCCAATAATTAAAATGGGACAAATAAGTTACTCTTGTAAGGGACATGTAAAAAATAAACATAATAAGTAAATAGACCGAATGGAGCAAGCTATTAATGTAGTTTAATTATCATTTAATATCCTTATATATTCTTATTAAGTTAATTTATGTGAAGGCTCTTAATTGAGGTTATAATTATTATAATATAAACTTGAAAACATTGATTTTTTTTCCAGATGATTCTATAAGATGAAACAAATGTAATTAGCAAAAACTGTTGTCATTAAAATTATAAGAAAAATTAGAACTCAATGAATATCAAAATAAATTTATTTTTAGCTATAAATAAAAAAATAATACTAGCAAATTTTATAAAAATATCAATATTTTTTTTCTATTTATGATCTTCTTCGAAATGTAATTATTAAATAGTTTAAATTATGTCACTATATAAAATGTCGAATTACTTGTAACTTTTTGATATATTATAATTTTCTAATAATATCTTCTTCCTCATAAATATTTTTTTAAAAAAAGTTTGTCCAATTATGTGATTAAAAAATCTAATAATTATAGAAACTTATCAACAAAACTTATTTAACGGATTATTAGATATACTAATTATAAAATAAAAAATATATAATATAAATTATTATTTTTATACTTTGAGTAAGCCCGGGCCTCATAAAACTAGTACTTATATATAAAGGAAGACACTAACATTTGGCAGTCCTCACAATGACACTATGATAGTTTTAATTTTCTTAAAATCCTCTAAATTGAGACATGTGTTGGTGAATTATTTTTATCCTCTAAGATTATGACATGTAATTAGTAAGATTGTGGTAATTTTATTTTTTCAAAATCCTCTAAAATTGTGACATGTGCTTGATAAATTATTTTTTTCATCTAAAATTGTGACAGGTAGTTGATAAAATTATTTTTCTCCCTATAAATTGTGACGTGTTGTTGATAAAATTACTCTTCTCCTTCTAAAATTATAACATGTAGTTGATAAAATTATTTTTTCATACATTTCTATTCTTGCCACTTGGACCTTTGTATTTGGTATATCATAATATTATGATAAACTACTCTATTTATTGAGTTGGTCTTTGTGCTTTTAATTGTTTGACTAATCGATTAATTCTATTAGAAGTTTTCATTATAATATTCAGTTTCTGATAAATACATATTGTTTAATTAATTCAATTGATAAATATAAAAATTAAATATTCAATAATTTATTTTATCTATTAAATTAGTTATATTTTATGACTTTTATTAATCCAACTGTCAATAACATTATTTGTACAAATTTTCACAATAATTATTCGATGACAAAATTAAAAAAAATATTTTAAAATTATCTTTAGCATGTTGATTTATCTTCAAAGAATTAAAATAATCTTAAAAATATTATTATTATATATGTATTTTTATTTTATGTGTTTTGAAGAATTTATCTTGTTTATTACTCTTTTTCGATGCACCTTTTTGGTAGATGAATACAATATTATGAAATATTTCATTAAAATATCAGACAATTTTTTTTGTATGTAAATAGTCTTCACTAGGTAGCCTAATCTATTAAGAAATTGATATTCTTTCGTTACATAATCCATAAGAAAAATTGGATTAAACACATATAAAAAGGGTCAAGATATGAATAATATATTATATTCTCTTAAATTAAAACTAAGAATTATTAAGGTTTCTGCTGGGATTATTATAAAACCCACCATAGTGATTTTTGTGATGGTCGGAGCAAAATAAAATAACTCTTGTGTAATGAATGAAAGAAAAATGACTTTTACGTAATAAACATAAAGCTAAGTGACCATGAAATTACTCTTATACGGTCTAAAGATTCTAAAAACAAGGAATATAATGTAGGCGGTAATGAATTTCAACGACCTTTTCCGCCTGACCTGGTTCTTCATAATTCCATATCTTTAAAGTTTGAGTCTAATTTTAATGCAATGCAATAACGATGGATACAAAGAAAATATTTACATGATCAAATAATTTCAAAATTAAATATAAATTTTAATGATTAATTTATAATAAATAATAAGTATCCCGCTACACTAAATTAATACAAATGGTTCAAATATTTGTTAGTGCATACATAACTTGGACAAATTATTACAAATAATTTCAAATGTTAATTTTTTGAATTCTTCGCCCAACTAAAAGGCAGAGAATATGGTGTGAATTCCGCGTAACACGGTAGTTTTATCTATATCATGAATTAATATTAAAAAAATTATTACACATTTTTTGGCACACACCCTACGAATGGCGTCCTATTGATAAAACATTAGTACATTTTAATTTTATAAAATAAAACCACCGCCACCTTCCAAGAAACTTCATATTTCCAAATTATTACTTTACTGTTATATGTAAGAGACAATTCAAGAACTTTATAGTCCTCACAAAGATTTTTAATTTAATTTTAATTTTTTTAATTAATTACTTTTATGTCATAATTTTATTTTTTATAGTAATTTTATTAATTTTCTAATCTTATAATATTGTGACATTTAGTTGATATAGATAAAGTTACTTTGTCTTCATTCTTTCTATATAGACCTTTGCACTTAGTGCATGTGTCATAGTATGAAAAACTATTATTAAGTTTTTTCTTGTAATTTCAATTATTTAATTAACTAGTTAAAAAAAGATAACAATTGGAAGTAGGGCAAGAAAAATTAGGGAGGAGATTACAAAGCAAAGAATTAAATATTTACCAACAAAGTGGAGTTTAGGTAGTTAATCAATTGAGCCATTCAAATTCTCATATTGTTTAACTAATCGATAAATCATTTTTAGAATCTTCCATTATAATATTTTGTTTCTCATACTTGTATATTATTTAATCAAGTCAATTGCAAAATATAAACGTTAACTATCCTTTAATTATTTTATTTATTAAGTTACTTGGGGCTTTGGGCCACAGGTGACAAAAAATATTTAAAATGAGGTGTAGGTGACATAGGTCTTAATAATTGAGTAGAGGTGACAATTACTTAATTATGAATTAAGAAAGTTTGGAAAATTTCAAAATAACCTACAAGTTTTTAAATTTATACTTTGATCCAAATGTTAGTTAATATAATGGAAAACGAAGGGGAAAAAACGTCTTTTTCTCTCTCCTTATCCGTTGTTATTTTCTCTCTCTTCGTGATATTTGTTGTTTATTGTTGCTGTTGCTTTATTCATCATCTTCTGATTCATTATCATCATCTTATACTTCATTATCATCTTCATATTCTTTTTGTTGACCATTGTTGTTATTGTTGTTGTTGTTACCCCAACTGTTGCTCTTTGACTAAATTCTTATGTCAAATTTTATTCGTAAATCAATTTCAACATTGGCATTTACTTGAGAGGAGACTTTGGTAAGTCAAATTATGCTTTTTAGTTGAATTTGTCATCTGGGTAACTGTTAGTGTGCTGTTTTTTCAACAATAGCTAGCACGCGAACATGAATGCAACATAAGAGCAATCTGTTTAAACAAATCCATTATCTGCGGCACCAGATAAATGTTTTGGTGTAACAGTAGACTCGTGTTGGATTCATGTTTTTGGTTCTAGGTGCCCGTAATATGAATTGAATAGATGGGTATTCTGTTGCACCAGATTAGTAATCTGTTTCAACAGATAAATAATCTGTTTCACCAGATAACTAATCTATTTCGAACAACAAATTACAGCTCCTGTCACAAACCCAACAGATAACTCATATGTTCTTGCAATTAATGCTGGAATCAAATTATTCTTTAATTGTAGACATGTCATTCGTTAAGAAATAGAAATAGACAACACTAAAATTAAATAAGAAATAAAAAGTCAAATGCATCAAACATAAATTGTTATAAACCAAACAAAAAAATACATAGATAAAAGAAAAAAAAAACTTAATTATTTTTATTGTCATTATTATTTGTATGACCAGCTGTTCAATCTTCAACCGGCAGCAGTAGCGCCCTCCTTAGCCTGCGGATGTCCCGCAACATCCTTACTCTGATGGTGACTAACTCCTAATGCAGGTCATAAACCTCCTTCTGCAGTTCCCGCATCGCGTCTCGTAAAATAGCGACATCTCACACAGGATCAACCATATCTAGAAAATGCATAAGTTGACAAAACACACGTAAAAACAAAAGTAAAGAAAAGAAAGAATTCGAATGTAATGTAATATACAATGAATATTTACACAAAAATCAAGAAAAAAACTTACTAGAGACAGGAAAAAGCTATCAAGTCCTTGAAGAGAAATTAGTTGAAGGTGTGTGTAACAAGAGCAAGAAATAAATAGTGTGTAGTAGAACGAACGATTGAGTAAGGAGGGACCTATTTATAGAGGATTGAACTTGAATGAGTTAGGCAAAAAATCGCAACTGTTCACCTCCATTTATTAATGACATTCTTGATTACTATGAAAAGTTATGACTTAATTAAATTAAGCAATATTGTGATAAGTCGGGATTTTTCAATTTTATTATTATTAAAATAATTAGTTCTTTCCAGGAATCATTTTTACACTGAGTTGGACAACAAATTATATATATGTTACATCAGATAACTCATCTGTGACAACAGATATATAATCCGTTGCAACAAATAGATAACCTGTTGCATCAGATAATATCTTCTGCAACATATAATCTATCTATATATTTTTTAAATTATCTTCATGACATCCAAATTTTCTGATTTTTTAATTATATAAATTAATAAAGCATATTTGAAGCCGCAGCTATTCACCTCAATTTATTAATGACATTTTTTACTACTGTAAAAAAATTATGACTTAATTAAATTAAGCAATATTGTGATAAGTCATGACTTTTCAGCTTTATTATTATTAAAATAATTAGTTCTTTCCAGGAACCATTTTTACACTGAGTTGGACAACAAATTATATATATGTTGCATCAGATAACTCATTTGTGATAATAGATATATAATCCATTGCAACAAATAGATAACCTGTTGCATCGGATAATATATCTGTTGCAACATATAATCTATATATCATTTTTTTTATAAAAATTATCTTCATGACATCCAAATTTTCTGACTTTTTAATTATATAAATAAATAAAGCATATTTGAAGCCGCAACTGTTCACCTCAATTTATTAATGACATTTTTTACTACTGTAAAAAAATTATGACTTAATTAAATTAAGCAATATTGTGATAAGTCATGACTTTTTAGCTTTATTATTATTAAAATAATTAGTTCTTTTCAGGAAACTTTTTTTTACACTGACTTGGACAACAGATTATATATCTGTTATATCAGATAAATCATCTATTACAACAGATATATCATCCGTTGCAACAAATAGATAACCTGTTGCCTCAGATAATATATCTGTTGCAACATATAATATATATATTTTAAAAAAAAAATCTTCCTGACACCCAATTTTTTTGAATTTTTAATTATATAAATCAATAAAATAGATTTAAAGGAACAACTGTTCACCTTTAATTATTAATGACATTCTTGATTACTGTAAATAGTTATTAAGCAATATTATGATAAGTCATGACTTTTCAGCTTTATTATTATTAAAATAATTAGTTCTTTGCAGAAACCATTTTGTTTACACTGAGTTGGACAATAGATTATATATCTGTTGCATTAGATAACTCATCTGTTACAACAGATATATATTCCGTTGCAACAAATATATAACCTATTGCATCAGATAATATATCTGTTGCAACATATAATCTATATATCTTTTTTTTAAAAAAATTATCTTTATGACATTCAAATTTTCTGACTTTTTAATTATATAAATTAATAAAGCAGATTTAAAGGCAAAACTGTTCACCTCCATTTATTAATGACATTCTTGATTACTGTAAAAAGTTATGACTTAATTAAATTAAGCAATATTGTGATAAGTCATGACTTTTCAGCTTTATAATTATTAAAATAATTTATCTTTTACACTGAGTTGGACAACAAATTATATATATGTTTCATTAGATAAATCATCTGTTACAACATATATATCATCCGTTGCAACAAATAGATAACTGTTGCATCAGATAATATATATGTTGCAACATATAATATATATATTTACAAAAAAAATTATCTTCATGACATCCAAATTTTTAAAATTTTTAATTATATAAATTAATAAATAATATTTAAAAAAAGAATATTTCTGGTGAGTTTTTTACGGTTTAAATTGTGTTTATCATTTATTTCCTTATTCTTTTCCGTGAAAAGAAATGACTTAATTAAATCAACCTGGTGAGTTTTATTATTGTGACAAGTCATGACTTTTCAGCTTATTAAATTTCAATAACCTTTTTCTCAATTTAAAAATTAAATAAACCTGGTTTTCAATAATCGTTTCTTTAATAACTATTTTTTTAATTGAGTTATGGCAACAGATTGTATATCTGTTGCATCAGATAACCTATCTGTTTCAACAGATATACCATCTGTTGCTATAAATCTACCATCTGTTTAAGGAGTTTTTTTAATTTCTTCTAACTGATTCATCAGTCGCAACAAATGAGGAATTTGATGCATCAACAACATTTTTTATTTTTGTTTGTTGAATGTGTTTAGACAAAAGTCACAGTCATGACTATTCATTCACTTTTTTCTTAACAATCATATCATCATACAACTTAATTAAATTAATCCAATGTTGTGACTTTTTTTAAATTAAATAATCTTTCTTTTATGATAATAATATCATTTAGTTCCTTATTATTTATTAACGAACCATTTTTACGAGAATTTCTCATTATATGACTTTTCACCACCATCTATTGCCACAAGTGCTCAATTCCTACCTCCAACCGTCGACATGTTGAGAATAGGAAATAAATAGAATGATAATTAAATATTGAATAAGAATTAAAAATTAAAAGTCGACCAAACCAAACCAAACATATACAAAGCTTTTTTTTGAATCCCTTCCCTTATAGGTAGATCGGCTATAAAAAAGGAAAATACATATGCTAAAAGAAAGAAAAAACATAACCTAATTATTACTACTACTACTACTACTATTATTATACTATTATTATTTCTATTATTATTGTCAACCTGACAATTTTCATCCGCCAGCAGCTGGGCCCTCCTCAGCCTTGCTCCGAAGTCGGCCAAATCCCCCTGGAGTTCATCAAACTGTCTTTAAAGTTCCTGCAAGGACTCAATATGAATCTTCTTGTACGAATCTAGATCAACCATATTAGTATTATAAGTGTAGTAGAATAAATGAGTGAATGAGAGGAGGCCGGAGAGGCCTATTTATAAAATGATTGAATTGGACGTGGGGACTTGACTTAGTCAAACAAAAGCCATGACTGTTCATATCCCTTAATTAAATAAAACTGGTGACTTTTTGAATATATCAATTGAAAAAAATGGATCTAAATACAACATTTTATCTTTTTATTGTATTTCGGAAAGAGACAGATTGGTAATTTGTGGTTTTTGGAGTGATCAATTTTGTTTTTTTGGTTGATCATTTTTTTCTTTTTGGTTCAACAGGATAGTAGTTTTGTCATCACAGATCTTCGTAAGAAGTCCCCGCATATGGTGTGTTATATGGAGAGAAAGATATTTGATACTTTAGAATAGAAACTATTCAGTGTTCAACTTAGAAGATTTATGGGTACATGCTTTGGTCAATATGCCATCATGCCAGATTCATGGGTTCAGTCCCAAATGTTTAGGTGTGCTATGTCTCTTGAGTTGAAAATCAATTCAACGGATTCTATAATGATGCAGTTTAACGAATACACGTTAAGATTTACATTAAGGGATTTTGCAATTATATCTAGTCTGAACTGTGTTTCTTCTAAAGGTGATTTTGTATTCAACACAAGTTTACCGAATAGATTAATGTAGACGTATTTTGATGGTGAAGAAAAACCATACAAAAAAATGTTATATCAGGCATTTGAGGATAAAGTATGGGGCCAGAATGACGATAATGCTTTGAAGATTGTTATTCTCTATTTCGTTCATCATTTTATTATGTCCGACGATATGCATACTTTTTGAGTTTCAAGATTTGATTTTGATATGGTTGAGCAATAATGATACATGGATTACTGTTGGGGTAAGGAAGCTTTCAAAGAGCTTGCCAAGTCTATATCAAGAAAGCTGACCTCCGATAGAGAGTATTATCGACTTCATGGCATGCTATACGCTATGTAAGTATGGATGTTTGAGTGTTGCTCGAATATTGATAAGCGACTTGCTAAAAGGATTGGTAATAGAATTCCTAGGTTGCTTAATTGAAAGACCATAAAAGACCATCCACGGTACAAATGGCTTATACGGAACATGTTTATGTATAAAAAAGGTAAAATTCAGTGTCTTAGTAACCTCAAATACAAAATTTTTTATAAGTTAATATTTGTATTTATTGATATATATAAAACTAATTACTAATTCATAATTGATGTCTAGATTTTCTTTCGAAACATCAAGGCATTGCAAGTGAAATTGCATCTTTTCAACTCCCACCAAAAGTTATTGGCAATGTTACGGTTGTGAAATCGACATTGAATGATGTTGTTAATTCTGACGACGACTTTCAAGAGTTGCCTCCAATCTCTATTGTTCGTAAAGGAAAAGGTAAACTAGGTGTCTCTATATCACCCTAAAAAAGGAAGCAGAAACAAAAGCAAATGTCATTCGGTGCGTCATTATCAATCAAGAGACCTACAAAGCTGATTTCAAATGCGGCAGCCACTAACACATCTCCCCATTTGATTAATAAAACAGTCAAAAAGTCCACCTTAAATAGGAAGCCAGTGAGGAATAAATTCAATCACCGCATAGTATTGAACCACTCAGCAGTAAAGAGAACCATTCCGACTGATGATCTCAGTATTCTCAATTAGAAACTCGATGTGCTAGAGAGTAATGTAAGGATATCATGTACAGATTTTAGAAAAAATTATTTTATTAAATTACTCATGCAAATTTATTATATAAAAAATAGGTGAAGTCAGAATTTCAAAGTCTGCGTAATTTGATAAATGTCAACCATCAGATGGTCATGGATGCTATCAAAAGTAAAGATATTCACGAGAAGGTATGAAGTATACGAACATTACTTTTGAATAGATCATACATAATATAAATAATGATCTGTAATATATATTAGGATTTCATCAAAAAATCATCGGTTAATGAGCAACGAGAAATCCCAGTCATGAATGTGCATTGTGCTCCAGGCAGTAGCAAGTGTTTAAAGGTAACTATTTATGAGACGATATTATATGTATTTACGACATATGTACGAATATATATATATATATAACAGTTGTTTCTTGATGTATGTCATGTTAATGAATGACCACTTAGCCACCAACCATGTGAAATAGTATATATGTATCAAATTAAATATTTATACATATACATATATACACATATTAATAGATTTATAATGCATATATTCTTTTCAATTTAAGACACTATTTTATGTTGATCCTACATATACATTTATATATAGACACACAGTTGTATCTGGATATGACTACATGTTTTTATGATTATATTGGCATATACACATAGAAATACATATGAACATCTATTGAACTGTTGGATTGAGACAACTGCTTATTTATATATATATCTTAAATTGAAGCACATTCTTAATGTATGAACTACCAACTCACCTATATTGCATGTTATCAGAGTAATATAGACGTCAACGATACCCCTTCATGTTTGAATGTTCTTGTTATACGTGACCATGATGCAAACGTGAATGTTCAACTTGAGAATCCCATTGACGAGGTATTATTTGCTAAGCCATAGATTTAATATTACTTATTTTTTCTTATTATTTTTTCATTTATGCTTTGTCATTTATTTTAAAGTAGTGAATCGATTTTATATTTTTTTTATTTTTTGAAATGCGTAGAAGTCATTACAAGCAGGATATACTATATATATATATATATATGCATGAAACAGTATATATAGTGTAACAGTATATGCAGTGAATTCTTAGCCATGTAATGCTTAATGAAGCTATCGTAATAAGCATTTATATGCAGTAATTTCATTTTATTACTGTACACCAAATTCACACTTTTCTTTTTTAATGCATTTTGTGGATGTCATTTTAATGACCTTTTATATACTAGGTTCCGAATACAAAAACAATTTTGAAGGTTCAAAATGCTGGGATTCATATTGAAGAGTTAATTCACGACTTAAAAAATATGGACAGTCGTCATGAAGATGTTGAAATAAAAAATCAGTCATTCGATCCAATGAAAGTACATGTACTTTTAAATGAATTAAGTTTATACTATTCCTCATTTGTTTACCTTATATTTATAATCATTACTTTCATGTTTGTTTTAGGTGGATGAAACTAAAGTTGATTGTGTAGAAGGTGATCATTCTCATATAAATATACAACACGATCTTCAGATTGTTACTGTCCATACAAATGTAAGCAGTCACTCACATCATTTTTGCAGCCTCGGTTCACATAGAAGATCCAATTGAAATCGAGCATCCAAAATCAATTCAGGATGTAACGGATACTAAGTGTACATTTTCTAATGAACTACTCTCAAGTTTGAATACTTAAATACATATCATAGATATACACAGAAGGAAACTGGCAGGAGAAACACCAAAATTACCTCAGAAGACACGAAAATTAGATCGATGAAAAACATCTCACATGACCGATTTTGAATCCGAATCTGGTAAAATAATATCTTAGTTATATTTATAGATGTGTTATACTGTAAAAATATTTTGTTTCATTAATGTGTAATTTTTAGGTAGCTCATCAATGATGCCTAAGGTTTTTGGTACAAAATATCCATTCGTATCCGACACCATATATAGGCCACACAATCAGAAATTATACAACCATTTTTTGAATTGGGTACTTGAAGGAACACTAAAGAAATATTCTTCCAAGTATGTTTTCTATACCTTACTAGTTTGAATAACATAAGTATTATACTATAAATATTTATAGGAAAGTTATATATGAATTATAAATTTACTTTGATAGGAGTTCTATCGAGGATTATTACTTAAAAAAAAATTAGTCATCAAGACATTTTTATTCGTTGGTATTGAATCAATTGGGGATAAGAACTGATTTTATATGCTGTCATTTCACAATCAATTGTTGAATGACTCAGTTAGTTGATATACTATTTTTTTGTTAATTCAGCTGAATACATTACACATTTACTCGTTGTAAAGCATAATAATTCCTTTTGTGTACAACACATTGATGTGATTTTGTATTGGTTGCATAAGAAATTCAAGTACAAGCTAAACAGTCAATACAAATACAGTACAGTTGTAACACCCTGCATTTTTGCAGCGTAAATTTAAGTCTCAATACATGAGTATTCACATATAAAATTTCTGAAACACTTATTATTTTTCAGTTTAGATCCTGTCATTGCATAAAAAATTTAATTAGATTTCCAGCGATATAAAATTCGCCCAAATCCAATAACTGGGAAGAAGTTATGGCGATTTTAAGTTTCAGTTGTAAAACCTCATCAATTTACCTATCAGCGCATCATGGAGAGAGTCAAAATAGCAATTGTCAATTTCTAGTGAGGTATCGCAATTTTGGAGCATCGCGCCATAGGCCAATTTGGAATTTTTCAGTGTTGCAGCGCGATACCACCGCGTCGTGGAGAACTTTCAAGTCCCAATTAGTGAAGGACCGCGATTTCTCCACATCGCATCATAGAACAGTTTCCCAGTTGTCAGTTTTCAGTGACACGGCGTGATAGCTCCACGTTTCGCTAGGGGCCCAAATCAAAAAATTTTCACGAAAATCTAATGTTTCGTCCAGGGTTAAAACGATATTATCCCATTATTTTAATCTGCCCATATGGATTACTTAAGTCCTAAAAACGTTTTAAAAGTTCTTTCTTTATTAATTTTCCCCCAAATTTAAGTGCTTTCTCTCTAAATTACAAACCCTAGCTCTCAAGAAACCAAGAGCAATCTCAAGAATTCACCCAAGAACTTCAAGAAATTCAAGGTATATTAGATGTTCATCCATGGATCCCTTTCATCCATGGAGTCCACACACCCTTTTTAAATTATAAAAGTTATGATCTTTTCAAGTTATTGTGTTTTAAATTGGGATTTCACCCATGAATCTCCATGAACTATGATTCTATACCATGTTCTCATGAAATTATTATTATTATTATTCAATCCTCCATGTTTTATTATTATTATTATTTATTGAATTAAACTATGATTTAATGCTATTGTGATGAATTCATGCTATTTCTACAAGTTCCATGACATTCCTATGATTGTTCTAAAACCATGAACTACAAGTGTTTGATAAAATGCCTACAAGAGTGATTTATTTAATAAGAGCCTTCATATTTTGGCCTTCAAGCTTTAGTGTTTTTTCAGTATTGTTGTTTTGAGTCTTGGGGGTATTGAATACCCAAAAACTATAGCTGTTTATTTAGTATAGACTCAGTACATAACAAAATAGTCTTCAGATTATATTATAAGCATTATCAGAATAGTCAGATATCAGTTATTCAACTCAGAACAGTCTAGTTTCTCAGTGTCTTTCAGTTGGGAGTAGGATTTAGCACCGAGCGAGTGTAGGGATGATGGCTTCCCCGTTAGATAGAAAGAGTTGTTAGTAGTAGTACCTATACTCCAGAACTACGTAGCCAACGTAGGATATAAGTAGTTACCTGTCAGACAAGGCTTAACTATCTCGCAGGGGTCACCCGTCAGTTCAGGCTTGACACCCTTAGTCCTTTTGACATTATATCAGTTTAGTGGATCCACACAGCGATCATTAGTACCCATGACACGGTATTAACACCCTTCCAATTGGGGTTACAAGTTGGACCCCGATTAGCTCAAATTAGGGAATTTCAGTTAAATAATACCTCCCATTGTCTTAGATATAGTCTCAGTTACAGTCCCAGCTCAGCTATCCATTCTTAGTGTTGTTTGACCAAAGCATACAGATTTCAGTTATCTCAATATATTAGTTTATAGATTTTACTCAGTTCATATCATGTTCTTGGTCATGCATCCACAATATTTACAGATTTTCATGTATTATCAGTATCTAAGTATTCCATGCTTTCTATTTAGTACTCCATGCTTTAGATGTATGTCCAGTTAATTCTTATCATTCCTATTCATGAGACTATGCATATCAGCCTACCTCATTTAGCATACCAGTACATTCAAAGTACTAATCGCATACCTTTTATTTTATGCTATGATGTCTCATATCATTGGTGCTGATGCTCAGTTCTCGAATCGCACCTAGATTCTCAAATTATCAGCAGTACAGTAGTAGTGGTGAGTCCTCATCATCCGAGGACAGATTATATTATTTCATGTACTTATCTCAGTAGTTAGTAGAGTTAGTTGGGGCCCGTCCCATCAACTCACAGTATCCAGTTTAGAGACTTTTCAGACATTACAGTTAGCTATTCAGACTATTCAGTTTTTAGTATATTTATCAGATTCATAATTTAGTAGTTATTTCATTATTAAAACCTTATGGTATTTTAGTTATTCTTCTGCATTCATGATTATATTATCCAGTGCCAACAGTAGGTACCAGCTCATGGGTTAGCTTGTGGTCTCTCGGGACCGTAAGCACAGTGTAACGACTAGGGGGTAGTCTCGAGTTGTTACAACAGTAAACTGTTTGTTCATGACAACAATATTGGATATTTTTGACAAGTATGGAGACAGTACAACATAGCATAACCTATCAAGTCAAGAGTTGACGATTGTCAAATACATCAATGGATTTAGACTCCATGCTTCTGTACCTTGGCATACTGTGGATTACATTTTTATTCCAGTTAATGTGGAAAGAATACATTGGGTGTTGGTTGTTCTGTCATTCAATGATAGATGTCTATACTTGTATGACTCTCTTAGGTCTGCTCGTCATAATGCATTTGTTGCGCTTGAAATGATGAAGCTATAAGAATTGATACCTACATATTTAACAATTTTCGATTTCTACAGAAAAAAGGTATTGATTTTACCTCACATCCTCAGTACATTGGTCGCGAAGAAGAATCTTTTCTAGATGTGATATTCATGGATAATTTACCATAACAATCTCCTGGAAGCTTGTAAGTTGATATTCAATGCTTTTTATTTTATCATTTTTTTTTAAATACAAATATGTATTCTTTGTTTAGTATTTACTGTGTAAAAAATTGATGCAGGAATTGTGGAGTATTCATTATTGCATATACAGAGTATATTAGCAATGAAAAAGGTATACCACCTAGACATTTTAATGCAAAAGCTTTTCGTACCTATTATCATACTCTTCTATGTCAGCATGGGACTCAGAAAATGATATTGGCACATTTAGTAATGATGAGAGTCCGGATAGGCTAATGAGGCCTCAATTTGAGTGTGATAGTAGTGACATGATAATTATCTCTTAGACAGTACATATCTTTATCCATTTTGTTGGTTTTGGTTGAAAATACAAACTGATCTTCAATCTTTCTTTTAACTTTAATATGGAACATGATTCTCCATTTTGTTGGAAACTGTCCAGTGACTTTTTTTTTTTGAATACTAATCTAGATTTTGTTATAAGTGTGTTGTCTAAAGGATACTAATAGTACACATACTAATGTGTATGTCTTAGGTACTTGCATACATCTCATAGATGAGTCATGAAATACGTATTTATAATTGTCTTTGTCTTTTTAGCAATTGGAATCACTATTGAGTAATTCTCGTTTGTTTATAATTATACTTTTATTAAGAAAACAATTTTTTTTGTATATAAAACTTTGTATATGTATATGCTAATAAAACAAGTCATGATGGTATATTACCAATCTTTTCATTTGTGATTGATGTATCATATTTTTAAATGCAAAAATACACACACTAAGCTTACACTTTTAAGCTCAAATAAAATTTTAATATGATTACAAATATCAGAATTTATACAATAAAGTAAAGCATTAACAAATTGACATGTATACAATTATTCAACTACACGTACTTTCATACATATATACATACATAGACATGAATATATATATATATATATATATATATATATATATATTCGTATAATTTAATTTCTTTAAAAATACATATATTCATATAACTATATTATGCATATTATTAAACAATCACAAATTATATATTTTGAATTGATACATATATAATTCTGTAATTGTATTAGTACGAACTTTATACATACATACATACATATGAATGTATAGATATTCATGTAAATAACTTTATATGAAAATACATATATTCATATAAAAATACTATGCACATTTTTAAACAGTTAAGTTTTAAATCATTTAATTTGATACATATACAGTCTTGTAGATGTATACATATGGGCATATGTATAGATACATATGCATAGAACATGATAAATTGTATGATGGTTAGAACCAACTGGATATTACATTAGATTGCATATTTATACATCTTTTACAAAAAGCAAAAAATATATGTAATTTCTTTCTTTTATGCATTAACATATAGGGTTGAAAACTGTAATTTCTCTAAAATAATTTGATATTTATATCTAAATACGTCATGTTATTGATCATTATTTCAAACTAAAATTAAGTCATTACAGATAATTTATTTATACATTTGGAGATATTCAATAAAAGTTAAACATATATAAATTAAAATGTATACAACTATTCAACTAGGCGTAATTTTCTACATATATACATACATACATATGAATTTACACATATTTGTGTAAGTTAATTTATCTGAAAATACATATATTCATATAACTGTATTACACATATTATTAAACAATTGCGGATTATATAATTTGATTTGATACATATACAATCTTGTAATTGTAAAAGTATAACTATATGTATATATACATTTAAGTATATATAAATACATATGTATATAATATGATAAACTGCATGACAGTTAGAACCGACTAGATATTACATTAGACTACATATTTATACAGTTATAACATAAAGTGAAATATATATGTAATATCTTTCTTTTAAACATGTCCATATAGCGTGAAAAAAATAAAATTTCTCTATAATATACACACAAATTATATAACAAAATACTTCATGTTATTGATCATTAATTCGAACTAAAATCAGTCATAAGTCATAGCTGATAATTTATTTCTACAGTTGGAAATATTCAGAAAAAGTTAAAAATAAATAAATTAAAATGTATAAAATTATTCAACTCGACGTACTTTCCTACACGAACGCCTATTGTGTCCAATAATCCCACAAGCACTGCATGAATTAGTGGATTTAGTCTTGTAAAATTCTCCAGCGAACTTTTCTCTTTCTTTTTTTCTTGGCCTCCCGGGGAAGACGTTTGTACTTTGGTGGCAGAACAATTTTGCTCCATATGTCTCCCATGCAGACCTATCAGGCAGTGACAATATAGGAATCTGATACGTGCCCAACACCGCTACAGACTTGTATAAGTCAAAGCAATAATCATCAGGTTCAAAATGTTTTCTCTTTAACACTACATAAGCATAAGCACGCGGAATTTCACCAATTTTAAATCTATGACAAGTACATGTCTTCTTATCCAAAAAAATAATATAACGTCTATCTTCATGTAGCACAACATAAACATAGTCCGTTGCTGATACAACCTACAAAGAAGAAATAGTTATATATACACATATATAATTATATATATGTATATGTATGTATGTATTCAAATATAACATATAAATTGTGTATTTATAATAAATTATTTACCCTTATTCGTGTACTCTTGGCCTCATTTATCGCAAGAAGATCATTGTATCTCCCGCAAACAGGGGTGCATGTGAATGTCCCAACTTGTCGATTGCTGGATTCCATCTGCCACATATCTTTCTAACTTCCTCTAAGAAATCATATATAGGCAATTCCCTTGCTTCCTTGCCTGTTTATGGTTTCTGCAATGTGTGATGTGAGTGTAAAGTCACGATTTATAGTTGCATACACCCTACTCCACTAGTCATAGCCGGCCTTCTGCAAGTAATCATTCACCCTAACATCTATCTGTTCAACCTTATTTATTAGACTATTAAATTTAGAAATAGTAGATGCTTTTGTCATTGCATAAAATACATCAGATAATTTTGCATGAGACTTTCTAAAATTGGTTATGATATTTTTTTCACAGATGCCAGATGCAAGCATATTGTGCAACACCATCTCATATCATTGACACAGACTTAATAATACTCTCATTCCTGTCGGACACAACACACATATTTGGTTGTATACCATAAGCTTCTTTTAACTGTTCAAAGAATTAACTCCACGTTGCATAATTCTCAGAATCCAATACTCCATAAGCAAGAGGAAATACATGTCTTGCATATTCAAGGTATACATAAACCATTCCATAATGTATTTTCCAGATAATGTATTTAAAATAATGTTGTACTTACTAACATATAAACAATGTTTAAAGAGAAATTAATGTATAAATGTAATTAGCGGACAAACCTGCTCCATCAAGTGTACTAGTTGACATAAAAGTTCCATTATATGTTCCCCTAAGGTGACTTCCATCAACTACAACCGTTGGTCGACATGAATCAAATCCTTTAATTGAAGAATAGAGCGATATAAATACATATAGGAATTCACTATCTTGTGTTTTTTCTCATCCGTATGTGCGAACCAGGGTATGTTTTTTCCAACATGTATAAATATTCCGGCAGTCTATTGTATGATGCATACATTGTCCCCTTTAATGAAATCAAAGCTTTCTTCTGAGCCCTCCAGGCTATTGTATAAGTCAAATCCAATCCAAGCTTACTCTTAATATCCTCCTGTATGTGTTTCACCGTATACATTCTTTTATGGTTGGATAACTTCTGCTTTACAATGCCACTAATCAATGCACTACTAACATGTTTCTGCTCATACGCCCGATCCTTTAAAGGACAAGTAGGTTCCTGATGAAATCGGCGAATCTTAAAGAAGTTGGTATTTTTATTATTGGATGCCATTACAAACAATCATATGCCTTCGATTTATACACAAATTATACCTACTATGGAAAAGTTATCTATTATTAATATATACAAAAAAACTTCAATATTTTAACAATATGATTTTCATATAACGATTATACTTCAAAATGTAATAACAACTTCATAGATACATTTTCATTGTAAAACTGATTTGTTAACATATAAAATTATGTATGAATACAAACATATAGTAACAAGTGTATGTATCCAGTTATACAATTATATGAATAAACTTACCCCGATTATGTATACTTGAATACATAAATACATATTTACCATATGACAAATACACGTGCAAAATAAATACATAAATGCTTTAAAACAATAGATACACTTACCCGATTACTTTTGATTGTATCGTATTGAATTGAGATCTATTTATGATTGCATAAAGCGTCATCACCAACTTTAAAGTGGCATTGTCCTTATAAACTTGACCAACGAACACTTCATTGTGATTTGGGTCAGAAATAATTGTCTGATCATGTCCATTTATATCAACAACTTCAATTAGTGCACCATGATCTCCTGCAGACTTGCCTTTTTTCTCATCAACAACACTTGCATCAATGACAAAATTCTATCCCAAATTAGAATAATCGCACTCAACCTTCGAGCACACGCTCTCTTTTTCCATAGATTTATCAAATACAGAAACGCATAACAGATAGTTTTCGAATTCTTTTTCTTCTTTTCGTACCATTACATACACTGACAACCCCATGCCATTATGTATCTCCATTCTTTTACTGCTACAGTCAACTTTATATTTTACTTTCACTATTTTTAAATTCAAGTCAATACAAAGTTGCTTACCAATCAATTGAATCAAACCATCGAACTTTTCTAATTCTTCAATTGCAATTGAGTCCAACTGGTATTGTTCATACTCATTATAACCCTTTCATGGCCTGAATAATTCAAAATAATGGGTAAATGCCCTATTTTTTTAAAAATAAATCTGTTAGCAAATACCGACTATGAATTATCAGTAATTATAAATTCAAAATAAACTAGCTCAAATCAGGTTTCAAATTTTTTTACAATGCGTGTGTACAAACACAAATTGAATTTGCTGTATACATAATATATAGATTAATGGAAAATTGTGAATCAAATGTATTCAAATTCATATAATTTAGTTGAAACCAACAAATATAATAATGTACGAGCAAATTTTCAATTTGGGTTTTCCTAAATCATATTTCAAGAATTTTTAAACAAAATTTGAATTGAGAAGTTACCTGTTAACAATTGGTGTTGAATAACTCCTGGTTCTTCTTTCAAATCTTACCAAAATAAACTTTAACCATTTTTGATACGTCCATTATTGCAAATAACGAGCTTTAATGCTCAGTTATGGATGAACAATTAGTGGGAAGTTGGAGTGATTAGGGGAATTTACTGCTTTGAAATTTCTTTTTTTTATCTCTTATTTCAGTTATTTGTATAATTCTTATATATATACATATAACTAATAGCTACTTTTGCCTATAAATTGTAATTATTGAAAGTTTCACTAGAAAGTTAGTTATAGGTATTATAATTTGCCTATATCTGAATTTTTGCCTATATTTTATTCTCTTATAATTTATAATTTATACTTGTTCATTTGTAATATCACTAACTTCAATTAATTAATCTGGTGGCTCCCATATTGTTGTCATTCTATTTTATCTCGATTTTCATATTTAATTCACAATTCTCTCACCTAATTTATCTTGTCTTAAGGGATTAAAGTGGTTCTTTCGATTTTTCTTCCTAAAACTAGTCTTAAAATAAAAATTGTTAGGTGTGTTAATTTAAGATGACATTTGTCTTCCTCATATGACTAATAACCTACTTGGGTTAAAATAATTTCCTTCAAACTCACGAAAACTATTTTTTCTTGAAAATCCTAGCTTTTCGTAATTAATTATGAATTAAGTAGAATATTTCTCCATTAGAATATTTCTGATTTTTTCTCAAATTCTAAATTTTGTGATTAATTATAAATTAAGTAAAATATTTCTCAAGTAGAACATTTTATAATTTTTCTCAAAATTAATTGAAATATTTTGTAATTTGTCTCAAATTAATATTAGATTAAGTAGAATATGTTGTAACTTTTTTCTAATTCAAGTAGACTATTTCTCGTTTGATAAACAAATTTCAATTTTTAAAACATGTAAACACATAATTTAATAAAAGCAATCTTTTGCAAAGTTAGTCATCCTTTTTTTTTTTTTTTTTTTTTTTAAGTTAGTCAAAAAATAATCTTTTGGTGAACTATTTTTAAACGGACGCTCCTAAATGCCTTCAAAACCTTCTTAGGATGTTAATTGGAACCGTTACTCAGTTCTCTAATTTCAAAGATTTATTTCTATCTTTGAATCTTTGTAATCTCTTTAAGTTTTCTTGATATTTTCTATAAAAATCAAGTGGCGACTCTGTGAATTTCTTAAAATTATTTCAAAATATTCTCGAATATTTTTGTAATAGTTCAAAAAGTCAAAATCATTTTCTTTTAAATAAAATTCGAAAAGGGATAAAATAGAAATGACGAATCCGCGGGGGATAAGTTAGGTTCTAACCAAATCTTTGGGCTAACTTCTTTGACTAACTATTTGTATTTGTAATATTTAAATTGTTTGTTTGCTTATGTGTTTAAATTTCTGCAGAATTTAAATTGTTGCATTTCATGGCATACTTCCACATACGGAATATATAAAATGTTTGGCATTTTGCGGTTCTCGCGACCCCTATTTATAAATTCCAAATGAAGTGTTGAAAATACAATAATTTATTGATACGTTATGTGTTTGATGACTGTTTGTATTTCCAAACCCAAGTTGTCCACTTGAGAATCTTATCAAAGCCCACTCTAGATACTTCGGATAGAGCGAAACCAAAATCCTCTTTTTAGGCATGATCTTAGGATGACCTAATACCCAGGGAAAGGGAGGTATTAAGCCCATCAGAAAACCTACCCTGCAACTATTGGCCACGAGCCAATTACAGATGAATCATGTTTATGTGTTGAAGAAATATATATTTGCTTAATCCAATAATTATCCTTTTGGGGTAGGGGGAAGGCTTACTTTGTTTGTAGGAATGGCTCAACCGGTCCTGTACAAAAGATTCAAAATGGCTACCAATCTCGCTGACAGCCTTAATGTTTGGTGAACCCACATGAGTGTGAAAAGTAAAGAGATTGTCATGACACATATCGGGCAATCAAGATATCACATATGCCAAGAGGTGCACAAAGCTAAGAGGGTGAAGGCCTACGAGGGAACATCTAAACACTAGTGTTTTCTTCTTTTACCCCCTGTGTCTGACCTTGTGCTTTTTCTCATGTTATTTTCCCCTTCCCCCAAAATTATATACCTTTTCATGAAACTTTGTAGGCTTTTATGCCCCTTTTATATATTTATAAAAATTTTGGGGGTAATGGATTGGTTTTAAAAAATATATACTTTCTTCAAATCCACTAGGCCAACCTTTGGCTTAAAAGGGTCACCCAATTAAGACTCACTTATTATCTATTGTTGTGTGTTATAACATTCGTATGTGATATAACTATTTTATGTGCTTATGTGTATTATTTTAATCAAAGGTAAATTGATCTACTCTTCAATAAAGTTTTAGAAAAAACCTTTAGGCCAAAATATACTATCCAAAGTCCACCCAAAACATTCTAGGTATCCAAGTGTCCCAGAAAGTCCTCAACCAGTCTTCACTAACTTTCTTTTTAAACGCATTCCTATTCTGTCAAAAAAATTGGTCATGGACTTAAGAACCGCTCAAATGAAAAATGGATAGTGGAGTTAGTCCAAATTGAGGAAATGTTAATGGCAGAGACCAAGAGAGTGGTTAGGAAGATCAATCAACTTGACAAGGAAATTGCGAAAGTCAAACAGTTGATCGCGCAACAAAAGAAGAATTTTGAGCGTAAAACTGAAGATTCAACTAAAGGCTATGAGAAATAAGATGTGGGACAAGTCTCTTCTTCAAATACGAGGGAAGGGTCAAATTGAAATTCGCACCATGCCATCCGTAGAAAATCATGATATGGAGAAAGCACAATGAAGCGGGAATGCTTGTACCTATGTAGAACCTAGTAATTAGTCTTGTCCTTTCTGTAATCGTTTTCATTTCATGTTTTCCTAATGTAATGAACTCTAATGAGATTTCAATGAAATGAAGCTTTATCCTTGCCTATTTTAACTACGTATGGCCTAATTTCTCCTTTGTGAGATACGTAGGCAGCCTTGCGTCCTGACCTCTATCCTTCAAAATCGTTATATCCTATTTTGTTGAGGAAATTCATATGAATTCAAAGTCAGTAGACTTGGCAAACACCCTGTTAAGCCCACTTATCCAAAATCAATGGACAAAGTCCTTCTCGTTAAATCATTTCAATAACTACCCGCGGATCAATTACCTAAGAAGAAAGCAACTTTATGTGTGTACTTTATGTCAGATATCTTGCATTATTTACCACCAATGGGATCTAACATATTTTCCTTTGGAGTTGTTTTTACTTTATCAGGTAATCAAGTAAGTAGAAGTTGATCTATGTTGACTTAAAACTAGTTGAACACCAATATTCACTAGATCTAAGGCAAATAAAACCTCCTCCCTTGACTATCGCCTGAAAAAGAAAGAATGACTGGTAGTAGCAATGATAATGCTCTCACCAAAATTACTATTATGGATGGTGTGATAACGGCACAAAGTGAGATAATCACTGAACTAACTAGGAGAATAGAGGAGCTTCAAGAAGAAGTATAAAAAGCAAAAGACATGGATAATCTGGCCATTGCCACTAATATACCAGTCCTAGATAACCATGCGTTTCTAATCCAATTCCCTCCTCTTAGCTATTCCTAACAATGGAAACCAAACAAATGACATGCCCTCCGCTTTTATGCCTAGACCTCTCGCTAATCCCATCAATCCATCATGACAAACCCATAATTCTCCCACCTATAATACCAATCAAGAAAATGATCCAAATGCTTACCACCCTCAATGCTTCACTTCAAATTACCAAAATACCTCCACAAATGTCTTACCTTCACAAAATACTCGTCCCACTTTTAATCTCAATGCCAACTCTCCCCAAGATCTAGTTTCCACATACCAAAACTTTGCTCATACCAATAAAAATCCTTTAATAACCCAAAATATGCCTCCCGCCATCATCCATGCTACCGTAATACCTATATCTTACTATATATTCCTCCAAAATCCAAAAAATAACCATTATGAGGAGATAGAGAAGAAGTATAAGGTACTTGAAGACAAACATGCTAGTGAGCTACTGCTGATAAATGAAGAAATCGCCAATATTAAGAAAACAAATGGTTCGCCTAATGCAACAGTGTACAGTTATGATAACCTTTGCATTCACCCTGATTTGAACTTGCCCGAAGGATTTAAAGTTTGCAAGTTTGAATCATTTAATGGTACGGGAAACCCTACTACTTACTTGAGAGGGTATTGTGACCAAATGGTAGGCGCTAGTAGAAATGAAACATTTCTAATGAGGCTTTTCAGTAGAAGCCTAAGTGGAGAAGTGTTAGAATGGTTTGCTTCACAAGAACTGAAGAAGTAGCCCGAATGGAGTTCTTTAGCCAGGAATTTTGTGGATAGATTTTCTTATAATGTAGATAAGGTTCCTGATCGATATTCTTTGAATAACATCAAGTAAAATTCTAATGAATTCTTTCATGAATATGCCTATCATTTGCAAAAAGAGGCAGCAAAGATACGACCTTCTATGATAGAAAAAAAATAGTCGTTGTGTTTACGCAAGCTCAGTCGTTGTGCTACCTTTGTTGATTTGGTTAATATCAGTGAAATAGTTAAGGAAGGACTTAGGATATAAAAAATTAACAAAATCTCTATGCAATTTGGATCTTCAGGATTCCCAAAGAAAAAGACAGAGAATGTATCTTTCGTATTCTCTAGTCCAAACCTAAAGTCAAAGAAATATTTTGGGTCTAATTCTGGAAAAATACCATCACCATCTATTTACCCCTCAGCTCCATAAAATCCTCAACCTGTATTCTGTACCAACCTAGTCCCCAAGTTTCAGAGTCAAATTTCTCTAATAACCAACAGAATTACCCAACTCCAATCCCAAATTATCATTTTACTTACCAAGCTCCTTTCCCAAATTTCCAAGCTTACTAAAAAGCCCTATTTAACCATTATTACCATCAAGTTACTCCTCCTACCAACCAAAATAACCATAATCCTCTTCGCCCACATCAATAAAGGACAGCTACCAGGAGTTTTACCGCTTTGGTTGAAACTAGAACTCAATTATTTAAGAGATTAAAGGTAGTTGGTCTTGTCCAACCTATTCCTTCAAAACCTATGTAACGCCCTGAGAGTACACCCTGGGAGCCATACAGTGCTTACAGTCCTGAGAGACCACAAGCTAACCCATGAGCTGGTACCTACTGTGAGCACTGAATAATAATAACAAAATAACATAGGCAGAATATCTGAAGATGCCATAAGGTTTTAAATACTTAAACATTTCTATGTCATAAATTTGGAAAAACAACTGTCTAAAAACAACTATCTAAAATTGATAAAATAAAGATAAACTGACTAACTTTCTAAAATATTTGAAAGCCTCTAAAACTGACTGAATAAGAGTTGATGGGATAGACCCCAATTAACTCTATATAACTACTGAACTGAAAGCATGAAAATAAATATAGTTTGTCCTAAAAATATGAGGACTCACCACTTCTACGGCTGATAATCTGGAAGGTCTATGCACGATCCGGGAACTGAGCATCCGAACCTATGATATGATACATCATAGCGCAAGAAAAGAGTGTGCGATCAATACTTTGAATGTACTGGTATGCTAAATAAGGTAGGCATATTTGCATGGTTTCATGTGCATGAGTAATAGCTGACTAAATAAATAGCATGAAATACTAAATAGAATAAACAAAATCTATAAATACTGAGAATGAGTAAAATCTATAGATACTGATGGATGTGTGATCAAGCATAAGATATGTGCTGAATATAATCTGTAAACTAAAATATTGAAATTTGATAACTAAATATCTGATATATGTAGATTATGGTCAAGCAAATTGAAACTGAATTACTGAACTAATTACTAGACTGAGACTGTGGGAGCTATCATCTAACCGACTTGCCCCAATAAGAAAATTTAGGGTCCAACCTCTAACCCTAGTTGGAAGGGTGTCAGTACCGTGCCATGAATACTAACACTGGCTGTGTGGATCCACTAATATGCTATCTCAAAGGACTAAGGGTGTCAAGATAAAAATGATAGGTGACCCATGTGAGGTAGTCAAGCCTACGCTGATGAGTGACTTCTCATATCCTATGATGGCTATGTAGTTCTGGAGTACAGGGACTGCTACTAATGACTCTACCTATCTGATAGGGAAGCCTCCATCCCTACACTCGCTCGGTGCTAAATCCTACTCCCAACTGAACTGACTCGGGATACTAAACTATTCTAAGGATAACTGATTATAATGATTGACTGAACTAATAATGCTCATAACATATTCTAAAGCTATTTTGAAGATATTGAGAATAATTAAACAACTAAGTTTTTAGGTATTCATAACCCCACAACTCGATATCAATAGTAGTAAAATAGTACTAAACTTGGAGAACATAATATGAAAGCATTTATCAAAATTTCATTCTTGTAGGCATTTTATCAAACAATTGATATTCATAGATCAAGCTAAGTATGGGAATAGTTTAAAGATTGTAGAAATATCATGACTTCAACATCAACATCACTAAGTATGATTAAATCAGCGAATAGCATTGTTCAAACATGTGGGGTTCAATATCAATAATAATTGCATGTAAACATTGTGTAGAATTAACATTTCAGGGGAATTCATGGTTAAAATCATAATTAAAATCATGAAAACTTGTAAAGATCCCAACTTTGAATTTAAAATTGGATACTGGACTCCATGGGTGAAAAGAGCCCATAGATGAACACTTAACAAACCTGGGTTGATGGATTCGTGAGGGTTCTTGGGGTTTTTCTTGAGGTTTGATCTTGAATCTTGAGGGTGAAGGTTTGTTATTAGAGAGAAGATTAATTTCTTGGAGAGAAATTATGAGTAATAGGGCACATAATGCCTCTTTAGGGTTTTAATTTCGTGTTTTGAATGACTTTAGGGCCTTGGGAAAAGACCAAACGGTTCCTGGAGTTTAAATTGCAAAACTGGAAATCTCAATTTTGACATCCGGCATGACGTGATGCAATTGCATTGGGCCACTGGAAAAGTGACCATCCCAAATTTACCCAGTAGCGCGATTTGGTGAAATCGCATTGAGCCACTGGAAAAGGACAATTCCGAACTGGAACCTTGGCGCGATGTAGCACCATTGCGGTGACCCACTGAATATGAATTTGACCATTGGAGAGATGCGTTGTTATCACAGTGCACCACTGGAGAAGGAAAAACGGTGTTTTGGTCAGTACTGCAACATGGCCTTATCGCATTGGGCTACTATTTTTTACAAAAAGTGCCATAATTTCTCACCCGCATATCGGATTTAGGCGAGATTGGTATTGTTGGAAAGAAAATTCAATTTCCTAAAACTTGGTGGGTCTTGATCTGGAAAATTCTAAGTAGAGAAAAAGATATGCTTGTTTAAAGTTGACTATTGCAATATACTTCCCAAAAACTCAATCGGTAAGGGATATTTTGATTAGCCTAATAACTGGGAGTTATTTTGAGGCCTTAACGTACATTGAACTAACTCATACAACTATCAAAGAACTATTATATACTATGCATGATCTTGAAACATGTCGCTAACATTGGTTTGGATTTTTGGGGTATTATATATCTCCCCATTGGGAACATTCGTCCTTGAATGAGATTGGTTAAGCTGAAAGCACTAAGCAATTGAGACTACATGCTGAATATATGTGATGAAAATGTGATTACATAACTGATTCTGAAACATGGCACATGACTGAACTGGTTTTGTAAATGCATAACTGACATGAGAATGATATGTAGCTAAAATTGAGCATGGAAAAGTGGAATTCTAAGAAAATTGTTACCTTTAGCTGAATCAAAGTTTGTGGAGAGAAGATGAGGGTACTTGGTCCGCATATCTTCTTCTTCTTCCCAAGTGGCTCCCTCAACGGACTGATTCCACCAAAGAACCTTGACTAGGGAAACTTCTTTGTTCCTTAGTCTACGAATTTTTCGATCAAGGATCTCGACTGGAATTTCTTCATAAGAAAGGTTTTTCTAAACATCTACACTTTCTAAGGAAACAACTATAGTTGGGTCACTAATACACTTCTTCAACAAAGAGATATGTAATACTGGGTGCACTGATTCTAAGTCTGTAGGCAGCTCAAGCTCATCAGTCACTTTTCTGAAATGGCTCAAAATTCTAAAAGGGCCAACATATTGGGGTCTAAGCTTCCCCTTCTTTCCAAACCTATTTACCCCCTTTATGGGAGAGATTTTTAGATATATGAAATCTCTAATCTCAAACTCTAGATCCTTTCTCCTCATATCTGCATAATATTTCTGTCGGCTTTGGGCTGCTCTGAGCCTTTCCCGGATTAGCTGAACTTTCTCCAAAGCATCAAACACTAAATCAGGACCTATCAAAGCAATTTCACCTATCTCAAACCAACCAATCAGAGAACTACACCTCTTTCTATATAGATCCTCAAATGGAGCCATCTGAATACTGGAATGATACCTGTTCTTATATGCAAACTTAATCAATGGCAAGTGGTCATCCCAACTACCCTTAAAGTTAATGACACACGATCTCAACATATCCTCAAGGGTTTGAATAGTCCTCTCTGCCTGACCATCTGTCTGAGGGTGAAAGGTTATACTATTGTGAACTTGGGTATAAAGACCCTTCTGAAAAGCTTTCCAAAAGTTAAGAGGTAAACTGAGTACTTCTGTATGAAATAATAGATAGAGGAACACTTTGAAACCTAACCAACTCTCTAATATAGAGCTTTGCATAGTCCTCGGATGAATAAGAAGTATGGACTGGTTCATTTAGAAACTAAAATTGAACTACTCTATTTCTACAGTCAACTAAACCATAGCATGAGTGGAGCCAATATATGCCGAGAATGATGTCAAAGTCTGTCATCTCTAACTCCAAAAGATCAATTGAGGTAACTTTCTGAGACACTGTAACTGGGCAGTTCCTGTATACCGCCGGGCTATAATAAAGACACCCACTGGGGTAGAAACTAAAAAAAGCTCTTCTAAGATTTCAGGATTAACTTCGAAGTTGATTGCTTAATAAGGGGTTACAAAGGAAAGAGAAGCTCCAGGGTCTAATAAAGCATAAGCATGTAAATTATAGACTTGCAATGTCCAGTGACCACATCAAGAGAATTTTCCTGATCCCATCGGGACTGAAGGGCATACAATATGTTTGGACACTGACCACTGGTAATACTGGAAGCAGCACCCTGCTGAGTTGGCTGGCCGGCTAGAACTAGTGACTGATGGGACTGGCCTTGTTGGTATAAATCCCGACCTTTATGATCAACTACCCGACACTTCCAAATTTGATGGCTTGGCTTGCCACACCCAAAGCATATATCACTACCATCTGTACACTCACTCTGATGGTTTCTACCATATTTCTGGCAAAGAGGATTTGTACGACCACTGTTTACTATACCTTAGGACTTAGAGCCTGACACTCTATCCCTATTATCATTTCTAAATTTAGGTACTGGGGCACTAGCTGAAGATAAGGTAGGAGATGAAGATTTTTGACAGAATTGAGGACGGTTTCTACCTTTTGACTTTGGCTGAGAAAAATTAAAGCTACCCATTCTAGCTCGCTTGCTCTCTTTCTCTCCTTCTACTTATTTTTCTGCTCTTCGATCTGGTGAGTGTGGACCATAAGCCTAGATATATCCATCTCCTTAGTTAACATTGCCATCCTACACTCTTTGACCATACTATCAAATACCCCAGATATGAACTTGCTCATCCTAGACCTACTATCAGCCACCACATGAGGATCATACCTAGATAGCTGAGTAAACTTTAGGGCATACACTTTCACACTGATGTTGCATGCCTCAAGTTGATAAACTCTAACACTTTGTCTTCCCTCAGCTCCAACGGGAAGAATCTATCTAAAAAACCTGTAGCAAACTTCTCCCACTCTAAAGGCTATGCATTTGTACCTCTATTATCTTTCCATTGCTTAAACCAGGTATGGGCTACATCCTGCAGCTGGTAAGCAGTCAATTCATTACTCTCACTTGAACCCCCCCATAATGTCTGTTACCTTCTAGACCATGTGTAAGAATTCCTACGGATCCTCTTCAGACTTGGATCCCAAAAACATAGGAGAATTCATTCGGGTAAAGTCCTGAATCCTGGTTGCGGCAGTATTGGCCACTGGGTTGGTAGGAACAGTGGCTAGCTAAATATTCTGAGCTGCTTAAGAGTGAGATAGAGTAATGAATGAAACTTTGATCTCTGAATGAGAAACATGCTCATTTAGGGGATCTTCCTGAATGGGCGGAGGTCCTATCTGGTTCATATTTCTTCTTCTGTTTGTCTTTCTAGGAGACATGTACTATAAATAGAAGGGAGAATAGATTAGACAGAGAGTTTAACATGATCTTATGCTTAGTCACATGATATGAGTAAGAGTTGATGGGACAGGCCCCAACTAACTCTATATAGCTACTGAACTGAAAGCATGAAAATAAATATAATTTGTCCTCAAAATATGAGGACTCACCACTACTATGGCTGATAATCTGGAATGTCTATATGCATTCGGGAACTGAGCATCTGAACCTATGATATGATACATCATAGCGTACTGGTATTAGAGGCGGGCATGGTATGGTATATACCGAATTACCATACTGAACCAAAATTTTTGATACTGTGGTTTTGGTATTATGGTATTTGGTATGGTATACATTTTAATTTATTTGGGTATATGGCATGGTACTCGGTATTTATAAATGACATACCGAAATACTGAATACCATACCAAAGTATTATACATATATATATATACACACACACACACACACACACAAATATACAACTTAGTATAAGTATAAAAACGTTAAGACATAGGAACTTTGGCTACTTTATCATGATTGTAATGTCTTTTTTTTTGTAATTGACTAACAAAAAGAGTTGTTTGTACTTTTTTGAATATTTTTACACGTGTAATGTGTAATTACGATACAATTGAGGCATGCTTTTGATAAGTTAAAGTAATAATACTCTATTATATGAGTATATATTATCAAAGTTGAACAAACTATGGTAACCGATTACCATAGCGCAAAATATTGAAATCGAACATCAAAATACCAAAACATACCAAATTAATATGGTATGGTAGTCGTATAGTGTTTTTAAAAACCAAATACCGAAATTACCATACTAAAGTTTCAAATACCGTATCATACCATACCATGCCCACCCTTAACTGGTATGCAAAATGAGGTAGGCTGATATGCATGGTTTCATGTGCATGAGTAATAGTTGATTGAATAAATAACATGAAATACTGAATAGAATACATGAAATCTGTAAATATTGAGAATGCGTAAAATCTATAGATACTAATGGATTCGTGACCAAGAATAAAATATGTGTTGAATATAATTTGTAAACTAAAATAATGACCAAAACCACTTTCGTCCTTTTCTAGTGGAGCACCGCGATAACACCATGTCATGCCATAACTTCCCACCCGAGTATCGAATTTAGGCAAAGTTGGTATTGTTGGAAAGCTATTTTAATTTCCTACAACTTGGTGGTTCTTGATCTGGAAAATTCCCAGTTGAGAAAAAGATATGCTCATTTAAAGTTTACTATTGCAACATACTTCTTGAAAACTCAATCAGTAAGGGATATTTTGATTCGCCTAATAACCGGGAGTTATTTTAAGGCCTTAACGTATATCAAACTAACTCATAAAACTATCAAAGAACTATGATGTCCTATGAATGAGCTTGAAACATGCGCTAATATTCGTTTGGATTTTTGGGGTACTATAACCTGCCAATACCAATTCTCGATTCTTCCATACCGATCAGAACTATGTATACATTCAGGGAGTGTTGGACATACAAATGAGGACTGTATTAATTTAATGCACAAGATTCAATATTTAATTTATCAAAAGGTAATTTCACTTCAAATAGTGCCTCTAAATGTTACCACTAACCCACTTCCAAACCATTAGAGGGATACCATCAGTATGATATAAATAGATAAAGAGTGGGTGTTAAGAAAGTCTATAGTGCCGGCCCGCCCAAAAGAAATTTTTAAGATGAAAGAAATATAAAAGGTAGTGGCTGCCTTAAGTGTTATTGAAAATCCCAATTTTGTTACATTTATCGCATCTCATCAAGCCATTTCCTTAGTGCCCACAAGAGAAGAGTTTTTGGTCGAAGCCGCCACCAAATAGGGAATGACTAGATCAGGAATATTCTACACTCTAGAGGAGCTCGCAATGATGCATACAAGAATAGTACTAAAAAAGGCCAATCACTGAAGGAGAAGCTAAAGATATTTAGAGAAGAATATAGCCAAAAGAATATTCTATTGTGAAACAGGAAGATGCTACACTCTGGAGGAGCTCACAATGATGTATACAAGAAGAGTGCTAAAAAAAGGCCAATCACTGAAGGAGAAGCTGAAGATATTTGTAGAAGAATGCAACCGAAAGAATATTCTCTTGTGAAACATTTAGAGAAAACCACTACTAAGATTTTGTATTTGGGCATTGCTTTTGAGTTCTCAATATCATAGACAAGGCTTATTGAAAGTCCTTAAAGAAGCCTACATACTCATAGGTACAAGTACTAAGAGTTTGATGGCTATGACAAATAGAGTGGTGGGTGACCAGTGCATTAACTTTGGTGGAGATGAATTACCCTTCAAAGGGCTGATGCATAATAGGGAATTACATATCACTGTCAAATGTCAAGATAAGATTGTTAACAGAGTATTAATTGATGATGGATCAGGTCTGAATATCTATCCATTATCTGTTCTGACTCAGATAAACTATGATATAGGAAAATTTATCATAACACAATGAATGTAAGAGCTTATGATAGGGGCTAGAGAAACACCATCGGGGAAGTTAAGTCGCATCTTCAAATAAGGTCTGTAGAGTTCCTAGTTGAGTTTGAAGTGATGGACATTACCACAAGTTGCAATATGCTCTTGGAAAGGCCTTAGATTCATGCAGTGGGGGCCATTTCTTTAACATTATACCAATTGAAAAAATTCATGTAGAGAAATAATAATGTGGTCACCCATGGCGAAGAATGCCATCTGAGTCACCCTAATGGTTATGTTTCTATGATTAAAAAAGTCCCGAAAGAGAGTGACTTTTATACAGTGGAGATCATAAATACAACTGAGAAGGGCCCAACTCCGTACAAGGTAATGCCTTAGATCTATAAGATGCTGGCCACTGTTATATTGAAAAGCAATTTTGAGCCCGGACGCAACTAAGGAAAGAAATTGGATGGAATCATTGAGCCTATTGGGATCCTAGAGAAGTTATCCAAATATGGTTTAGGCTATGTTCTACGTAAAGAAGGTGTAAGAGAGACAAATAAGAATGGCCCAGAATCAGCAAAGAGGTTACCTCTGTTCTACTAGTAATTACCTGTATCTGTAAAGGCTACATGTGATGTTCTCAAGTATGTAATAGGGAACTTTTTTGAACTGTGTGACGCATTTATAAAAGATTTCCCTGAGAAAATTGAGATCAAGAAATATGAACCATGGGAGAAGTTGTCGAACTGGACTTTTACTCCAATCACGACTCCCCGATTGATGTGGTTGATGAAAGAATGAGGTTTAAGTTTGTAAAATTGGTGGTAGTATAAATAAGGCTTGAATCCCAAACTTTAAGTTTTATATACCTCATTTTAACTTTTTTATGTTTTCCAAAAGGCTAGACCTAGTGCGGATTATAGCCAACGTTCGTATAGTTCTATGTTTTAATAGGTCCTCTCTTATTATGAAAAGATTTTTCACTTATTTTTGTTGAATTATCTATAATTTAACTTATGTTGTTTATGATTTTAGAAATAATAACTTAAAACCTGCCAATATCATGTCATGTCAAGAGCTAAATGAATAAATCAAAGCAAATGATGATGAGTGAGAGGACTATGATAAAGAAAAAATAGCCTCAAACCAATTAATAGAGGAACTAAAGGATTTTGAGGATCGAGAAAAGCCCAACCAGGAGGAGACTGAGGTTGTTAATCAATGTGATGACGAAGGAGTGAAAGAAACCAAAATTAGTGTTCATCTTACAAAAGCACAAAAAAGAGAACTCATCTGGTTACTTAAAGAATAAATTTTTATGTTTTCTTGGTCCTATGATTACTAGCCAAGATTGAGTATGGATATTGTGTCACACAAGTTTCCAATTGATCCAGAGTTCAATACCGTAAAGAAAAATTTGCAAAAATTCAAGCCAGATCTGAGTCTGAAAATCAAGGAAGAAGTTGCTAAGCAAATCCAAGCCAATGTGGTTGAGCTCATAAAATATCCAACATGGCTAGACAATATTGTTCCAGTACCAAATAAGGATGGAAAGGTCAGGATTTGTGTTGATTATAAAGACTTGAACAAAGCTAGTCCTAAAGATAACTTTCCATTACCCAACATCCACCTTCTCACTGAAAATTATACGAGGCATGAAATACAATTATTCATATTATTTTTCAGAGTATTATCAAATACTGATGGACTATAAAGATGTAGAGAAAATGAATTTCATCACTTCTTGGGGTATTTATCACTATAAGGTGATGCCCTTCTATATCAAGAATGTTGGTGTACGTATGTGAGAGCCATGACAACCATATTTCATAATATAATTCATAAGGAGATAGAAGTGTATATGGATGATGTGTTCATCAAATCTCGCAAGAGTTCAAATCACTTAACCCATTTGGGAAAGTTCTTTGATTGATTATGAAAGTACTATTTGAAGTTTAATCCTACCAAGTGCATTGGATTACCAGTTGGGAAGATGTTGGGTTTTATAGTTAGCAAAAGGGGCATTGAGCTCGATCCCTCAAAATTAAGGCAATCCAAGAAATTCCCCGGGAAATACTTGGTCTAATGAATCCCTTATCTAAGAGATCCTTCAACTTCTCTTTCAATTCTCTAAGTTCTACTTGAGACATTCTATATGGCGTAATAAATATAGGCTGAGTGTCTAGAAGAAGATCAATGCCAAAGTTTATTTCCCTTTTGGGATGTATTCCTGGAAGATCTTCAGGAAAGACATCTGAATATTTATTTACAACTAGAACTGATTCAAGACGGGGTGTCTCAAAATTGGAATCCTTAACATGAACAAGATGATAAACACATCCCTTAGATATCAATCTCCTTGCCAGAAGGTAGGAAATAAGCTGACATTTGAAAGCAGAAGCACTACTCTTCCACTCTAGGATGGGTTCCTTCGGAATCTGAAACTGGACTATTTTATTTCTGCAGTTGATTATGGCATAGCAGGAATGAAGACAATCCATACCAAGAATGACATCAACATTATTCATCCCTAATTCAACTAAGTCTATTGAAGTGACTTTCTAAAATATC
This sequence comes from Capsicum annuum, assembly GCF_002878395.1. Lineage (NCBI taxonomy): Eukaryota > Viridiplantae > Streptophyta > Magnoliopsida > Solanales > Solanaceae > Capsicum > Capsicum annuum. Next base: position 200,572,896 of record NC_061114.1, read on the forward strand.
ATAATCGAGTAGCTCCTATATACCTACCGAGCTATGATGGTTTTACCCACTAGGGTAGAGACTGAGAAGGGCTTTGCTAGAATTTTGGGACTAATTCCGAAGTTGCCTACTATATAGGGAGTAACAAAAGACAAAGAAGCTCCTGGATCTAGAAAATCTTAAACATGCACATGAAAGATCTATAACATACCAGTAACTAGATCAAGAGAATTTTCCTGATTTTGTCGAGTCTGAAGAGCCTAAAGACAATTTGGGCATTGCCCGCTATTAGTACTGGAGGTGGCACCCTGATGCTTTGGGCGACCGGATTGAGATAAGAAGTGGAGATGACTCTGATGACCTGAATGAGGGAAGTCTTTGACTCTGTGGACTGGTTTGTCACAACTAAAATAGATATCGCTACCAACTCTGCAAACACCCTTGTGGTTCTTACCACAAGTTTGACAAAGGGGATTAGTTCGGGTATTTTTGACATTTCCCTAAGACTTAGAGCTTGGTGCTCTTTCTCTATTACCATCCCTGAACTTAGAAGCTGGAGCACTGGCTGAAGAAGGAGATAGAACTAATGACTTAGGATGAAACTGAGAATGGTTTCCTCCTTTTGACTTAGGCTGAGAGAAGTTGAAACTACCTATCTTTTCTCTCTTATTCTGCTTGTCCCTCTACTTAATCTTCTTCTCTTCTATCTGCTGAGCATGAGTCATAATCCTGGCTAAAGTTATGTCACTATTCAGCATGGTAGATCTACACTCATTAACCATGCTATTATTCACCCCTGAAGTGAAGTTACTCATCATGGCCCTGCTGTCTACATCCACATGAGGGGCATATCTGGCTAATTGAGTAAAATTAAGAGAATACTCTTTCACCGTTATGTTGCCCTGCCTGAGATTGATGAATTCTAGTACCTTAGCCTCTCTAAGCTCTTAGGGAAAGAATCTGTCTAAGAATGAAATGAAAAACTCCTCCCACTCTATAGGACCTGCATTATATGACCTCTCTGACTTCTACTGTTTGAGCCATGTATGAGCCATACCCTGCAACTGATATGTAGCTAGATCAACACTCTCAACAGTAGTCACCCCCATGATGTCAGTCACCTTATGAACCTGATCAATGAATTCCTGAGGGTCCTCATCTGCCTTAGACCTGAGTAAGGACAGAGAATTCATTCGGGTAAAGTCCTGAATCTTAGCGGCGACTAAATTGACCACTGGATTAGCCGAAACAACTACTGGCCATTCATGCTAAATAACGAGTGACTGAGCAATAGTAGTGAATGCGGCCCTGTACTCCACATGAGAAACATGATCTCCCAAAAGTTCTTCGGGCTGAGGGGCTGACTGATTTTTTTTTCTTCTTTTAGGAGGCATATTCTATAGAAGAAAGGGAGAAAAATATTAGAATGAGAAGAGAAACTGTTCCTAAAACATCTCATAGCCTTCGACATATAAATGTGGCACACAACATACCCATGTACAAGACTCTACTAGATGTGGCTTTCAGACTTCCTAGGACTCTATTGAACCTTAGGATCTGATACCAAGTTTGTAACTTCTCAAGACTGGTGCCCAAAATTCTACACGGTGCTCATGACCCCGAGGGACCACAAGCTAATCCATGACTGATATCTGCTCCTAAACACTGCATAATATAGGTATATAAATGCAAAAACATAAACTTAAAGGCCATAAGGTTCAATACTAAACATGATCTGAATAATAACAATATCTGAATAAAGTGGTATCACAATACGAAAACAAAACTATAAATACTAAAGTCTGAATCAGATCTGATATCTAGTCTGAAAGCTTCTACTTTCTGAATAATTCGAATAAGAGGTTGATGGGATATGTCCCCAACTAACTTCGTCTAGAAAAACTAAACTAAAAAAATAAAGTAATAATCATATCCTTGAAAAATGAGGACTCACGGCTGAACACTGGAATGCTACTGCTGATCTGGAAAACGCGTCTCTGAACCTATGGTGTAACATAAAAAAAAGAACCATAGTGCAAATGCGTCAATACAATGGAATGTACTAAGTATGCATGTGAGGTATACTATATTCAAGGGTTCACAAGCATGATCAATACTAATTGACTGCCTAACAAGAATGTGAGAGTACATACAAAATACATAATGTAATTGATATCGTGATAACATAATTACTGAATCTGAATAATGATAACATGACATACTAATAAATGATATAACTAATAACATGAGTAACTGTATCTAACAGTCCTAAATCTAATAGAACTATCTGGGTTTCATTCTGTATCTAAGTTGACTGTATCTGACAGTCCTGAATTCTAAAGAACTATCTGAGTTCTTTTATTGTGATTGATACTGAAACTATGGGAAGTAGTTATTTAACCAAAATGCCCTTGATACGCCATTATGGATGAGTTGGGGTCCAATCTATAACCCCAATTGAAAGGGTGTCAATACCGCGCTATTAGTAAGGACAAGTTGTGGGTGACCCTCAACTGATAGTGTCCCCTATACAAGAATAGTAGGGCCCTTATCTGACAGTGCTTATCCACCTCATCAACCCTCATCAGACAGTCTTGATGTCTTAACCTATGCTAGCTACATAGTTCTGGAATACAAATATGACTTCTAAGGATCACACCCTTATCTAATAGTTTGTGTCCCAATCTTTGGGTTCACTACTCCAATCTGAATAGACACTGAACATGATTTAACTTAACTGAACATGGGCTAAATTACTGAATTCTGTTAACTGACGGAATACTACTGATTTCTGACAATTGACTGAGTTATGAGATTATGGAGATTTCCTAAGTCATAAGACTGTCTGAAGTCTGAAGATTCAAATATTGACTGAGACTATCGTGAAAACATGACATGGATCTAGGCACACAGCTAATGTTTCGGGTACAAGTACCCCCAGGACTCGATGGAAGAAAACTGACCAAACATAGCTTTCATGAACACATGACTAACATCATAATCCATAATAAATTCATAGAAGTATTTCATCAATCATATGATAGGCATAAACTTGTACATACATGGGGATTTCATGATATCATGCTAGTTAGGCACTTTTCCTTCATCTAGCCATTTAATCAAACATATTGTAGGCATGGTACATGCAAACATCATTTTACAATAATTAAACATCATGGTTCAATTCTAATTTCATCATGGAAGGGTTTAGTAATAGGTTTTCATGAATATATATATCTATAATAATTGAACCCACATATAAGTTATCACCCAACATGGAGAAGAAATCAATTTCTCATTATCAACATAAACAAGATAGCCCAATCAAGAAATTCGTAGAGAAATCCATAAACTTGAATTTAGAAAAGGGAATCTTGGGCTTCACGGATGAAAGGAGTCCATGAATGAACATTATGCATACATGGTAATGAGATTCTTGAACTTTCGGGATTGGAATCTCTTAATTCTTGAAGAAGATTGGATTTTGTTCTTGGGGATTAATCTTAGAGAGAAAATCCCTAATTTTTTTGTTGTTGTAGATGGATAATGAATTTTTGAGCTTTGGTCGGATATAAATGGGTATATAAATGGATTGTAAAAGACCAAAAATCCCCTTTAAAACAGTATGAAAATTTGCTGAACGAAACCTGCGATGGCTCATGCGATGGTCTATCGCTGGGTCGATGGTCTATCATTTAGACCATCGTAATTGGCCATGAATAGGATCTCACTAACTAGGTAGCAATGGATCATGGGATATTCCATCATTGGGTCTATGGTTCATCGTTTCAACCATCGTAGGTGGACTAAAATAGGGTCTCACTGCCTAGGTAGCGACGGCTCATGCGATGGTCCATCGCTGGATCAATGGTCTATCGCACCTTATCTAGATGGTTGACCCACTTCCTTGGCTGTGATGGTCTAAGCGACGGTCCATCGCTAGATCGATGGTCTGTCAATCTAGTCATCGCACCTGGGCGATTCTGACAGCTCTAAGTAAAACGTCCATAACTTTCTTGTCCGATGTCGGATTTTGATGAAATTGGTATCGATGGAAATCTTATTCAATTTACCATGTGATAGAAAGTGAAAATTTTAAAAATACCATGTGTAAAAAAATGGATTCATATTTCAAAGCAAGTTCTAACATCCTTGAGATAATTTTAAGTTAAGAAAAAGCACAGGTATTACAATATCTCCCCCTTGAGAACATTCATCCTTGAATGAGATTGATTGAGAGGGTAAATAATATACTAAACATAAATTGATCATGAATGACTCAAACATGATCGCATGACTGACATGACTGATAAGCGGAACATAACATATTGAACATGCATATCTGATGCATATGTACTGATTCATGAATGCATAACTGAGTGTTCTAAAGAACTAAGTTTCTCACAATGAGAATGCATGTCTAATGCATAATTATGTAACTGAACTAATACATGAGTGCATGAATGAATATTCCATGGTACTTGATACCAAGTTTATAATGGGAACATGAGTATAAAACTGAATACCAAGTTGTAATGAACACTGAACATGAAACTGAGTAAGATTAAAGAGAACGGTTACCTTGATCTTGATATGAGTTGGAAGAGAAGAGGTGAGGATACTTGGTATGCATGTATGATTCTACTTCCCAAGTATCTCCCTCGACAGACTAATTTTTCCAAAGAACTTTAACTTGAGGGACTTTTTTATTCCTTAATCTATGAGTATGATAGTCCAGGATTTCAACTGGAATCTCTTCATAAGAGAGGCTATTCTGAACATCTATGCTCTGAATAGGGACTATAATTGATGGGTCACCTATGCACTCCTTGAGCAAAGAGACATGGAAAACTAGATGAACTGAGGCTAGATCTGAAGGCAACTTGAGCTCATAAGCTACTTTGCCAAAGCGACTGAGAATTTTGAAGGGACCAACATATCGGGGACTGAGCTTTCCCTTCTTGTCGAACCACTTAAATCCCTTCATGTGAGATATCATTAGATAGACATGATCACCGACCTTAAACTCGAGATCTTTTATACGAATATCTGTATAAAACTTTTCTCAGCTCTGAGCAACCCTGAGTCTTTCTCTGATCAACTGGACTTTTTCTAAGTCATCGAATACTAAGTGAGGCCCTACGGTTAAGGCCTCACTAACTTTGAACCAACCAATTGTAGATATACATCTCCTACCATAAAGATCTTTGAATGGAGCCATCCGAATACTGGAATGATATCTGTTATTGTATGCAAACTCAATTAAAGGTAAGTGATCATCCCAACTTCTCTTGAAATCAATTTCACACGCCCTTAGCATATATTCTAATGTCTGAATGGTCCTTTCTGCCTAACAATCTGTTTGAGGATAAAAGGATGTACTGAGATGGACTTGGGTACCAAGACTCTTTTGAAACACTTTCCAGAAGTGAGAGGTAAACTGGGTACCTCTATCTCAGATAATAGATAGCAAAACACCGTGTAGTCTGACCAACTCTCTGATGTAGATTTTAGCATAATCTTCGTCTTAATAAGAGGTATAAAATGGGAGGAAATTAGCTAATTTGGTCATCCTATCCATAATAACCCAGACTGAATCATGCTGATGACTAGTTCTAGGCAAACCCATCATGAAGTCCATGTTTACAACTTCCCACTTCTAAGTAGGAATACTAAACTCTTGCATAGACCCACTAGTCTTTTGATGCTCTATCTTAACCTGTTGACATGTAGAGTACTTAGCCACAAACTCTTCAACTTTTCTCTTCATGCCACTCCACCAATAGATTTCCTGCAAGTTGTGGTACATCTTTGTGTCCCCTGGATAAATAGAGTAGCGTGCACTATGTGATTCTACAAGAATTTGCTGCCTTAAGTCATCTATACCTGGAGCACAGAGATGACCCTGACAACGAAGGACACCATTTCCCCCTTGGGAGAAAACCTCTACTTTATGATCCTGGACTGACTCTCTCAACTTGACTTGGCTAGGATCTCTATCCTTTTTTTCTTTCACCTAAAAAACTAGAGGTGATTCTGAACTACTCTGAACCCATATATCATCCTCTTCTATATCGACTAAGAGAACGCCTAGCCTGGTAAGTTGATTGACTTCCTGAGCTAACTTCTTCTTACTTTCCTCGACATAAGTAACACTACCTATAGAGAGTCTAATGAGAGTGTCGGCCACAACGTTGTCCTTTCTAGGATGATAAAGGACACTTATGTCATAATCTTTCAAGAGCTCTAACCACCTTTTCTGACGAAGATTGAGATCTTTTTGAGAAAAGACATATTGGAGGCGCTTTTAATTTGTGAATAAATCTACATGAACACCGTATAGATAATGCCACCAAATCTTTAAGGCAAAGACTATGGCTTCTAACTCAAGATCATGAGTAGAATAATTCTTATTGGGGTTAAAGCTGTCAGGAGGTGTAGGCTATGACCTTACCATGATATATGAGGACACAAACTAAACCCATTCTGAATAGATCACATTATAGTACGAACCCATCTAAACCATCTGGAAGAGCTAAGACTGGATCTGAGGTGAGTCGAGTCTTCAACTCCTGAAAACTCTTCTCATAAGGATCTAACCATTAAAACTTGACCTTATTCTGAGTCTATCTGGACATAAGGGATACAATAGAAGAAAATCCTTCAACAAATCATCAATAATAGCCAGACAAACCCAAGAAACTCCTGATATCTAATAGAGAGATAGGGCAAGGCCAATTTCTTACTGCTTCAGTCTTTTAAGAATCTAATGCCATCACCGGAAACAATATGACCAAAGAACTCTACTGACCTTAGCCAAAACTCGCACTTACTGAATTTGGCAAATAATTGATGATCTCTGGGAGTCTGAAGTACTATTCTGAGATGGTCTGCATGATTGCGCTCACTACGGGAATAGACCAGAATATCATCTTTGAAGACTATGATGAGCATATCCAATTATTGCTTGAACACATGGTTCATCAAGTCCATGAAAGCTGTTGGGGCATTGGTAAGACCAAAGGACATAACTAAGAATTAAAAATGACCATACCGAGTACTAAAATCTATTTTTGGGATGTCACATTCTCTAACTCTGAGTTGATGATAATCTGATCTAAGGTCTATCTGAGAGAAATAGCTGGCACCTTGAAGTTGGTTAAACGAGTCATCAATTTTGGGGAGAGAATACTTGTTCTTGATAGTGAATTTATTGAGTTAATAGTAATCAATACACATTCAGAGAGAACCGTCTTCTTTGCAATGGAATAAAACTGGTGTACCCCAAGGGGAAACACTTGGCCTGATGAATCCCTTATTTAAGAGATCCTTTAACTACTCTTTCAATTCTCTGAGCTCTGCTGGTGCCATTCTATATGGTGTAATAGATATAGGTTGAGTTTTTGAAAAAAGATCAATGCCGAAGCTTATTTACCTTTTGGGAGGTATTCCTGGAAGATCTTTGGGAAAGACATCTAAATATTCATTTACAACTGAAACTGATTCAAGACTGGGAGTCTTGAAATCGAAATCCTTAATAGGAACAAGATGATAGACACATCCCTTAGATATCAATTTCCTTGCTCAAATATAGGAAATAAGTTGACCTCTAAAAGAGGATACACTACCCTTCCACTTTAGGATGGTTCCTTCAGAAACTAAAATTGGACTATTCTACTTCTGCAGTTGACTATGGCATAGTAGGAATGAAGACAATCAAAATTGAGAATAACATCAAAATCAGTCATCTCTAATTTGAATAAGTCTGCTGAAGTGACTTTTTGAAATATCATAACTGGGAAGTTCCTGTATACCCACTGAGCTATGATGGTTTTACCCATTGGGGTAGAGACTGAGAAGGGCTCTACTAGAATTTCGAGACTAATTTCGAAATCGCCTGATATATAGGGAGTAACAAAATATAAAGAAAATCCTAGATCTAGCAAAGCGCAAATATGCACATGAAAGATCTATAACATACCAGTAACTACATCAGGGGAGTTTTCCTAATCCTATTAAGTCTGAAGAGTATAAAGAAGATTTGGGCATTGCCCGCTATTAGCACTGGAGGTAGCACCCTGCTGATTTGGGCGACAAAACTGAACTGAGGAGCAGAGAGAACACTGATAACCTGACTAAGGGAAGTCTCTGACTCTATGTCCTAGTTTGACACAACCGAAATAGACATCGCTACTAGCTCTGCAAGTACCCTTGTGGTTCTTACCATAAGTCTGACAAAGGGGATTAGTTTGGGTATTGTTGACACAACACTGAGACTTAGATCCTGGTGCTCTATCTCTACCATCCCTAAACTTAGAAGATGGAGCACTGGCTGAAGAAGGAGTACTGGCTGAAGAAGGAGCATTGGCTGAAGAAGGAGCTTGAACTAATGACTTAGGATGAAACATAGAACGATTTCCTCCTTCTGACTTAGGTAAGAAAAGTTGAAACTACCTGTCTTCGCTCTCTTATTCTGTTTTTCTCTCTACTTAATCATCTGCTCTTCTATTTGCTTAGCATAAGTCAACATCTTGGCTAAAGTCATGTCACTATTTAGCATGGCAGATCTGAACTCATTAACCTCACTATCATTCACCCCTGACTCATCTTGGCCCTGCTGTCTTCAACCACATGAGGGGCATATCTGGCTAATTGAGTAAACTTAAGAGAATAATCTTTCACCGTCATGTTGCTCTGCCTGAGGTTGATGAATTCTAGTACCTTAGCCTTTCTAAGCTCTTGGGAAAAGAATCTGTCTAAGAATGCAGTGATAAACTCCTCCCACTCCATAGGACCTACATTATCTGACCTCTTTAACTTCCACTATTTGGACCAAGTATAAGCCACATTCTGGAACTGATATACAGTTATCTTTGAACTCTTGACAGTAGTCACCCCCATAATGCCAGTTACCTTATGAACCTGATCAATGAATTCCTGAGGGTCTTCATCTTCCTTAGACTCGATGAAGGACAGAAGATTCATTTAGGTGAGGTCCTGAATCCTTGTTGTGGCCGAATTGGCCACTTGATTGGTCGGAACGACTACTAGAAATTCATGCTGAGCGGGGAATGACTGAGCAAGAGTTGTGAATGCAGCACTGAACTCCACATGAGAAACATAATTGCCCAAAGGTTCTTCAGGCTGAGGGGCTGACTGATTTCTATTTCTTCTTTTAGGAGGCATATTCTATAGAAGAAAGGGAGAAATAGATTAGAGTAAGAGATTGAATTGAGATTATTCTCATTGGCATGACCTGAATACTAAAAGAAGGAAAAATATTCCTAAAACATCTCATACCTCCTACACATAAATGTGGCGCAAAACACACCCTTGTACAAAACTCTACTAGATGTGACTTTCAAACTTCCTAGGACTCTATTGAACCTTAGATTATGATACCAAGTTTGTAACGCCCCGAGCCTGGTGCTCGGAATGCAACACAATGCTCATGATCCCGAGGGACCACAAGCTAACCCATGAGTGATATCTATATGTTTACACTCATAATATAGGTATATAAATGTGGAAACATGAACTGAAAGGCCATAAGGTTCAATACTGAAAATAATCTTAATAATAACAATATTTGAATAAAGTGGTGTCACAATACAAAAACAAAACTACAAATACTAAAGTCTGAATCAAATATGATATCTAGTTTGCACCTAGTTAGAAAACCTCTACTATCTGAATAATTTGAATAAGGATTTGATGGGAGATGTCCCCAACTTACTCCATCTAGCAAAAAATGAACTGAAATAATAAAGTAATAATCGTATTCTTGAAAAATGAGGACTCACTGCTAAACACTGGAATGCTACTACTGATCTAGAACTCGCGTCTCTAAACCTATGGTGTAACATAGAAAGAAAGCACCATAGCATAAATGTGTTAGTACAATGGAATATACTAAGTATGCATGTCAAGTAGACTATATGTAAGGGTTCATATGCATGGTCAATACTAACTGACTGCCTAACAAGAATGTGAGAGTATATGTATAAATACATAACTGTAACTGATACCATGATAACATGATTACTGAATTTGAATACTGATAACATAACATACTGATAACTGATGTAACAGATAACATGAGTGAATATAGCTGACAGTTCTGAATCTGATGGATCTATCTGGGTTCTATTCTGTATCTGATTTAACTGTATCTGACAGTCTTGAATTCTGAAGAACTATCTGAGTTTTTTTATTAAGACTGATACTAAAATTTTGGGAAGTAGTTATTTAACCAATATGCCCCTGATACACCATTATGGCTGAGTTGGTGTCCAATCTGTAACCCTAATTGAAAGGGTGTCAATACTGCGCCACTAGTAAAGACAAGCTGTGGGCGACCCTTATATGATAGTGTCCCCTATACGAGAATGGTGGGGCCCTTATTTGACAGTGTATATCCACCACATCAACCCTTATCGGGCAACATTGATGTCTCAATTTATGCTGGCTACATAGTTTTGGAATACAAGGATGACTTCTAAGGATCATACCCTCATCTGATAGTGTGTGTCCCCATCTTTAGGTTCACTTGGTGCTAATTTTTACTCCCATCTGAATAGACACTGAACGTGATTTAACTGAACTGAACATGGTCTAAATTACTGAATTCCGTTGACTGACGGAATACTACTGATATCTGACAACTGACTGAGTCATGAGATCATAAATATTTCTTGAGTCATAAGACTGTCTGAAGTCTGAGGATTCACAGATTTACTAACAGTATCATCAAACTATGACATAGCTTTAGGCACACAGCTAATATTTTGGGTACAAGTACCCCCAGGACTTGATGGAAGAAAACTGACAAACATAACTTTCATGAACGCATGGCTAACATCATAATCCATAGTACATTCATAGAAGCATTTCATCAATCATGTGATAGGCATAAACTTGTACATACATGGGGATTTCATGATATCATGCTAGTTAGGCACTTTTCCTTCATATAGGCATTTAATCAAACATATTGTAGGCATAGTACATGCAAACATCATTGTACAATTATTAAAGATCATGGTTCAATTCTAATTTCTTCATTCAAGGGTTTAGTCATAGGTTTGCATGAATACATATATGTATAATAATTGAACCCACATAGAAGTTATCACCCAAAACAGAGTAGAAATCAATTTCTCATTATCAACAAGAACCACAGCAGCCTAATCATAAAATTCATAGGAAAATCCATAAACTTGAATTTAGAAAAGGGAATCTTGGGCTTCATGGATGAAAGGAGTTCATGAATAAACACAATGCATACCTGGTAATGAGATTCTTGAATTTCTTGAACTTGAAGAATTGAAATCTCTTAATTCTTGAAGAAGATTGGATTTTGTTCTTGGGGATTAATCATAGAGATAAAAACCCTAATTTTTTTGTTATTGTAGATGGATAATGAATTTATGAGCCTTGTTTGGATATAACTGGGTATATTAACGTATGGTAAAAGACCAAAAAACCCCTCTAAAATGGCTTGAAAATTTGCTGAACGGAACCTGTGATGGCTTATGCGATAGTCCATCATTGACTTGACGGTCCATTGTAGGTGGACCAGAATTGGGTCTTACAACATAGGTAGTGCTGGCTAGTGCGACGGTCTGTCGCTGGGTCGATGGTCCATCGTTTCGACCGTCATAGGTTGACTAGAATAGGGTCTCACTGCCTAGGTAGCGATGGTTCATGCGATGGTCCATTGACTTGTCCGTCGTACCTTATCCATAAGGTTGACCCACTTCCTTGTCTGTGATGGCCTAAGCGACGGTCCTTCAACCTAGTCATCGCACCTGGGCGATTCTGACAGCTCTGAGTAAAATGTTCATAACTTTCTCGTCCGATGTCGGATTTTGATGAAATTGGTATTGATGGAAAGCTTATTCAATTTCTTATGTGAAATAAAGTGAAAATCTTAAAAATACAATATGTACAAAATAAATTCATATTTCAAAGAAAGTTCTAACATCCTTAAGATGATTTCAAGCTAAGAAAAGGCATGGGTATTACAATGTGTGTAGTGTCATGTGAATTTATGTTGAAGCCATTAAATTTGTGAATTTGTGAATTTATGTTATGATGCCTATATGTTGGTTTAGTATCATGTGCATTGTTATGCTCCCCTAGTGTTTGTTAAAATGCTAATATGAACTAAATGGGGAAAAATCATGTCATGCAAGTATTTGTGTAAACTTATGCCTTACAAGTTTTTGATTAAATATCCCTATGGATGAGTTATGAACAAGTGAAAAGTGTTAGGATTTTTCAAGTTTACTCCATGTTTTACTTTTCATGCTCGATTACTGGGGGTATTTAATACCTAAAAAATTAGTTATTTACCTAGAGCTACAGTAGTTATAGAAAAATCTTAGTAGTGTTATGAATAGTAGTACTATGTAATCAGTCACAGTGTCAGTTTAGTATTCAGTCTGATATTCAGTGGACTCAGTCAGTTAACCAGATTTAGTAGTATTCTGTCAGTTAGCAAAACCTAGTGAATTCAGTTCAGTTTAGTTAGATAATACGATCAGTAATAGTTTAGTCAAGCCTAGTATGGACTAGAAATCAATTCAGTGTCTATTCAGTTAGGAGTAGGATTCAACATCGACCGAACCCAGGGATGGGGGCATTTCTTCTAGTATAGTATTTGATCCTTAGTTGCAATCCCTATATTACAGAACTACCTAGCCAATGTAGGTTGAGATATCTTTCTGCCAGACTAGGATTGATATATCTCGTACTAGTTTTCCTGCCAACAAAGGTTGATAAAAGAGCTTCCTGTCAGAGAGGGTTAACTCACAGCTTGTCCTTACCCGTGGTATAGTACTGACACCCTTCCAATTGGGGTTATAGGTTGGGCCCTAATCCATTAAGAGAGGGGCATGTCGGTTAGATAATTACCTCCCACAGTTTTGCTTCAATTTTAGTCTCAGTATAAAACTCAGTTAAGTTCTACAGAATCTGGACTATCAGATACAGTCACCCAGCTCAGTATAGAACTCAGTTCAGTTCTACAGAATTGGGACTGTTAGAAACAGTCACCCAGTTATCAATTAGGATCGTAAAAAATAGTCAATCAGTTATCGGTATTACAATATCAAAAAACTTAGATATCAATTAATTAGTATTCAGAGCTCAGTAACTAAAATTGACATGATCTTAGTTACAGTTTATGTATTCATTCATGTACTCTCATTTAGTTATGTTCATGTTATTTAGTCAGTTATTGTTCATGTATATGAACCCATGCATATCAGCCTACCTCACTTAGCATACCAGTACATTCAAAGTACTAAGGCATACTTTTCTTTTGCGCTATGATGTCTTATATCATAGGTTCAGATGCACGGGCTCCTGACCATACATAGTAACCTAGCCTATCATCAACGGACTTAGTGGTGAGTCCTCATAGTTCAAGGATAGATTATTATTTTAGTATTTCAGTACAGGTTTCCTTAGTAGGGGTTTGTCTTATTAACTATATAAATCAGACAGTTAGAGTCTTTCAGACTAAAGTATTTCAGACAGATATTTTAGTATTCAGTTTTTTGTATTTAGTATTTGTTTTTAGTTATTAACCTTATGGGGATATCAGCCTACCTTCTGCATTTATATCAGCAATAGTGTTACTATTATTTAGTGCTCACAAAAGGTATAGTTATGGGTTAGCTGGTGGTCCTTCGGGGTCATTAGCAGTGTTTAGCATTTGGGGTACAAACTCGGGGTATTACAAACTTGGTATCAGAGCCTAAGGTTTAATAGAGTCCTAGGAAGTCTAAAAGATACATCTAGTAGGGTCTTGTGTATGGGTGTGTAGTGCGCCATACTTATGGATAGGGGGCTGTTAGATGTCTTAGGAAAAGTTTCCCTTTTTTTTATTATTCATTAAGTGCGAGTGAGCATGAGATCCAGATAAAATCATAGTCTAATCCTTTAACCTTGCATTTACAAAATATGCCTCCAATAAGGAGTAAGGAAAGAGGAACGGGAGACCACCCAGCAACTCAGCCCGTCCATCACGATCCTCTAGATGAGTATGTCTCCCATGCAGAATTCAGAGTAGCTTTTACTACCCTAGCTCATTTTGTGGTGGCCCAGAATAAACGCCCAACTGCCATTCCAACAAACCTAGTTGCCAATACTGCTGCAGCCAGGATTCAGGACTTCACCCGAATGAACCCTCCCTCTTTTACCAGGTAGAAGTTAGATGAGGACCCATAGGAATTTTATGAACAGGTTTAGAAGGATACAGATATTATAAGGGTGACTGCTAGTGAGAGTGCTGAGTTGGCCACATATTAGTTACAGGATGTGGCTCAGTCATGGTTCAAACAGTGGAAAATAGAGAGGGCTATAGATGCAGGGCCTATAGAAAGGGAAGAGTTTACTATTGCTTTTCTGGATAGGTTCTTCCCACTAGAGTTGAGAAAAGTAAAGGTTTTAGAGTTTATTAATCTGAACTAAGGCAATACGACAATATAAGAATATTCTCTCAAGTTTACTCTGTTTGCCAAATATGCCCCTCATGTGGTAGTAGATAACAGATCTAAGATGAGTACGTTTGTGTCTGGTGTGTCCAATAGTATGGTCAAGGAGTGTAGGACCACAATGCTAATTCAGGAGATGGACATATCCAAGCTCATGGTCCACGCTCAGTAGATAGAGGAGGCTAAGAATAAAGAGAAGGAGAGGGAGAAAAAGAGATCTATAATAAGTAGCTTCAACTTCACTCAGCCTAAGTCAGAGGGTAGGAATCATTCTCAGTTCTTCCTAAAATCTTCAGTTCCAGCTCTGTCCTCAGCCAGTTTTCCAGTGCCAAAATTCAAAGATGGAAATAGAGATAGGGCGCTAGGACCTAAACCCTAGAGTAGTGTTAGCAGTGCCTGAACAAATCCTCTCTATTAGAAGTGAGGCAGAAACCTTCAGGGTATCTCCAGAGCTGGCAGTGACATATGTTTTAGATGTAGCAAGCCAGGACATAGGGTCAGACAGTGTCCTTAGGTGGGTTCGTAGAGTTATCATATTATCCCCCATCTCAGTTTGATCACCCAAATCAGCAAGGTGCCACTTCCAGTGCCACCAGTGGACAATGCCCAAACTGACTCTATGTACTTTAATCCCGACAAGATTAGGAGAGTTCTCATGATGTGGTCACTGGTACGTTACTAGATTATCATTTGCATGTTTATTCTTTGCTAGATTCAGGAGCTTATTTATCCTCTGTAACTCTTTATATAGCTGTTGACTTTGGAGTCAATCCCGAAATTCTAGCAGAGCCTTTCTCAGTCGCTACCCCAGTGGGTAAATCTATCTTAGCCAGATAGGTATACAGGAACTGTCCATTTATGGTATCTCAGAAAGTCACTTTAGTAGACTTAGTAGAATTAGGGATGACAGATTTTGATGTCATTATCAGCATGGATTGGCTTCATTCATGCTTTGTATCTGTTGACTACAGAAACAAAATTGTCCAATTTCAGTTTCCAAATGAACCTGTCCTAGAATGGAGGGGTAGTACCTCAACACTTAGGGGTCAGCTTGTTTCTTACCTAAGGGCGAGAAGAATGATATCTAAGGGATGTTTCTACCATCTCATTCAAGTTAGGATTCTAGTTCTAATACTCTCAGTTTTGAGTCAATTTTAGTAGCATGTGAATTCCCAGATGTGTTTCTTGTAGTTCCTCTAAAGAGGGAAATTGACATCGAAATAGACATTCTTCCAGATACTCAACCCATATCTATTCCACCATATAGAATGGCTTCAGCAAAAATCAAAGAATTAAAAGAACAGTTTAAGGATCTCCTAGATAAGGGATTCATTAGACTCAGCGTATCCTCTGGGGGTGCACCAGTCCTATTCGTGCGTAAGAAAAATGGTTCTCTCAGAATATGTATTGACTACTGTCAGCTAAATAAAGTCACAGTCAAGAACAAGTATCCAGTTTCCAGAATCGATGACTTTTTTGACAAACTTCAGGGTGACAGTTACTTTTCTAAGATAGACCTCAGATCCATCTATGATCAGCTCAGAGTCAGAGAATGTGACATTCATAAAGCATTTTTCAGAAATCGGTATGGTCACTTCAAATTCATAGTCATGTCCTTTGGTCTTATTATTGCCCCAGCAACTTTCATGGACTTGATGAACCATGTGTTTAAGAAGTACTTGGACATGTTCATCACAGTCTTCATATATGACATTCTTGTCTACTCCCATCTCAAAATAGTGTTATAAACTCTCAGAAACTATCAGTTGTTTGCCAAATTTAGTAAGTGCAAATTCTGGTTAAGGTTATTAGCTTTCTTTGGCCATATCATTTCCAGCGATGGCATTAAAGTTGATCCCTGAAAGACTGAAGCAGTAAGAAACTGACCTAGGACCATCTCTCCATTAGATATCAGGAGTTTCTAGGGCTTAGCCATCTATTACGTATGGTTTGTTGAGGGATTTTTTGCTATTGCATCCCTATGTCCAGATTGACTCAGAGGAAAGTCAAGTTCCAGTGGTCAGATTCTTGTGAGAAGATTTTTCAGGAGTTGAAGACTCGACTCACTACAACTTCAATTTTGACTCTATCAGATGGTTCTAATAGGTTTGTGGTGTATTATGATACCTCCAGGGTTGGTTTGGGGTGTGTTTTTATGCAGAAAGGTAAGGTCATAGCCTATCTCTCTAGACACCTTAATCTTTATAAGAATAAATACCCCACCACGGTCTTGAGTTAGCCGTTGTAGTATTTTCCTTAAATGTTTTGAGGCACCAGTTGTATGGGGTACATGTTGATGTGTTCATATACCATAAGAGCCTCCAGTATGTGTTCTCTTAGAAGTACCTAAAACCCCATCAGAGAAGGTGGTTGGAGTTGTTTATAAGGATGAAAGAGTATCCTTATTCTTAACCCCACATACCTTATTTGATAAATTAAATGTGAAAACATGAACTTTGAATCTCTAATGGTGTTATTGAAACTTATTCTTGAAGTTCTTGAACACGAAAGCTTAGATTATTAACTCTCTTGGAGAAAATTTGATGGAGTTCTTGGTGTTCTTGAAGGGTCTAGGGTTTTCTTGGATAGAAAGAGATGAATTATGATGTATCTAAAGCTTTTGAGGCTGAAATTAAGTGTTATGGATGGGTTTGGGTGAGAGGAAGTGACCAAAGTTCCCCTAGACCCTTTAGGAACTGAAATATCATGTGAAAAAGTTCCATAATGCAATTGACATCGCATCTCATTGCTAATCGCATCGATGACCGACGTGTTACATCCCAATTGCATCGGCTTATTGCCTCACGCAGAAAATACCATAGCTTTTCATTTTGGTATTGGATTAAGGCGAAATTGGTATCGTTGGAAAGCTAATTCAATTATCTAAAATTTGGTGGGTCTTGATCCACAAAATTCTACATATATAAAAAGTTATACACATTCAATGTAAACCCTTATAGAATCGAATACCAAACTTTGGACAAATCAAAGGCTCTAAGTTCAACTTTGTTCTAAGTGATTCTTATGAACTTTTTTCACCTCGAAAGCACATAAAACACTAGAATAAATATCATGAAACTTATATTGATATGGGAATCATTTAGATTTTATCTTATACACATAGGAACGACGGTTCAAAGATTAGCCCAAAAAAGTGAGATATTACATTATCTCCCCCGTGAGAATATTTATCCTCGAATGAGGCTCATTAGACTGAGGGTACTAAGGCAGCTGTGATTATATTCTAAACATGCATGACTGAAAACATGATTGCATAACTAATCTTGAAACATGATACATGAACTGAATATCATGAACTGAACTAATTTCTTGACTACATGCAATGACATGACAATAGTTATAAGGCTGAGATAGGGACGAGAGAGTCGACTTGTGAGTAACCATTACCTTAGGCTGGATCTAGTTTCACGAAGAAAATATGAAAGGTTTAGGACATGAATTCTTGGGGTATTATGACACATCTCTCACATGGGATATTTTGTCCCCCGAACGATACTGACTTGGCTGAAATACTAAGGAAAGACGAAGATGATGCACGGGACACTTACGGACTGAATCATGAATGAATATATGGAATTTGAAACTGATGCATGAAGTATAAACTGAGTTGAATTTACAAATTACATGAATGCAAACAAACTACCCGTTGAAATGGCAATATTCATGATGCTTCAGATAGTAAGTCTACATGTAAAGTTGGAAATCTATAGGATCTAATCTTATTGATTGCTAAATAGGATTGAAAACTATATGGATTGGATCATACTGACTTCCCATACTCAAATGTTATATTTCTTCAACATGCTTTTGCAAAATTCTAATAATATTAGGGAGCGAAGAATCTTGGTCATTATCTGGACAAGACATCTGGGTAAAGAATTACAACATTGATACAACTCTATAGCTTGGAACATACGCATATAAATCGTAAGCTTGGATAGAATTACTAGGCATTAGGCAATGCAACTTCTTACTTTCAAGCTTAGCAACACTTCTCAAATACTCCCTCAAGTATACTATTCCCCTTAAATACCATATTCATTTATTCAACTTCTAATTCTCACATGGTCGTTCATAAATCCATCTACTAATGTCTAAACTAAACTAAGTCCTCTCACCATGATCAAGCCTAACTCGAAATCACAAGGTACAATATATAAAACCATAACTGAACTAGACTACTGATGAGATAAGTGACGCGCTGTGTTGCACTACCAACATGATATACGACACATCATGTTTCTCCCTACCAATGAGATATGCGATGCACCACAGCCATATCGTATTGCCTCACTATTTTTACCATCCAAATTGGTCTCAAACCTCACCCAAAAAATCTGAAACGTACGTGAGATGTTCTATCGATAACCCCAATCATGAATTCACTTACAAATTTACATTCCAAGGTTGGGAAGGTCAAAAACTAATGAACACTATAATCATCCACTTATAAAACAACATTACATTCAAGCTTATTGTTATAACCACGTATTAACATCTCAACAAACACCCATAATAGCATACTCCTCGTATTCTCTAAACCTCTATCACAACAACTCCTTCGCACTACGCCAAGAACATACACACACAAATTTCAACTAACCATAACATGTATCAAAGACTTGGCCTTAATCTTACTTCACACTTATGGCCTTAGATAAAACAAGCATACAATGATCTTTCATCAACAAGAAATATTTACTATCTCCCATCTACACAATTACTCATCACCACTATCATTACATAAGGAGGGGTCACTGAAAGGTTAGAACATGAGACCTTGAAGCATAGAAGGACACTATACATAACTTGACACTTAACTGAGGCCTGAGGAATAAAGGATCAATACCATGGATTCATCAAAGAGATCTGAATTGAGGGCATACGTGACTATAAGCTGAATTTCGCTGATCATTAGGAGTGTAGCATGAGTTATGGGAATTGAGTATACTATAAAGCATGTGTATATTAGTCATGAGCTGCATGACCTGAGTTTGGAGTTCACAAGTTCTTGGAACATGATTTGTACTACTAAATGAATTGGAACTCCTCATACTAGTGACTAGGAGAGTACATGATTTTCTATGATATGGATGAACAAAACTATGATCATGGAGCTGACACGTAAGACATGAGTAGTATTAAGATGACTAAAATACTATTACTGAAATAAGAATGAGTTGGGCATTTTCCTCCCACACTAGCATCACTACTAGAATTTGAGATTCTGAGTTGGTTACTTATCCTATCATCTCCCTCTTAGCTTTAGCCATCATTACAAGTGTGTGGAACCCCTTTACTAAAATCTAACTGAACTGTAACCACTTTAATATAGAGCCAAGGGTATAACAATACACATTAAAAATAGAACTTAACCCAAAAGAGTACACTTGAAAATGTAAAACCCACTGCTAACACTTCCTTCTGAGATACAACTCTATCTTTATAGAGCCTCAATAGTCATCATATAATACTTGAACACTTATTAACTTAGAATATTCATGAGTATTACCATAGCCGGAGTGCATAGCATCTAGTGCTTCAACTCTTATTTCTATTAGCTCAATCTTTAAAGTCTCAAAATTAGATTCTAGCACTTAACATGGATATCACCAAACCTTTAATGAACCATACTACTTCTGTCATAGCCTAATAATATCATGTCTCTAAACTTATATTTCTAAACCATGAGAATCAAGATCATATCAAAAGGCTCAACATCATCAATAAGAACTCCTTAACTTAGTTATTAAGAACACCATGTACTACATAACTAGCCTTCTTCCACTTAACAACACAAGGGTACAACTAACTGCACATGATACTTAATAACCTTAAAAAATAATGCAACCCCATATCACCTTGGGCATAAGATATGTGATCAGACGCTAACACATTTAATGCTTTTAACTAAGAATAATTGCAAAGTCTTAAGCAATTTTTGTCATTTTTTGATTATTTTACTTTGATATTGTAGTTTAAGCCGATATGATAGAGAACCAACATGAAATGAAGCAAAGAAGTTGAAATTTGAAGAAATCTAAAGAAAAGTATGGCAGACAATATTTGTGATAATTTGTCAACCCTGTGATAAGCTATCAGGTTAGTCATCATCAGTAGACAGAGAATTGGCCTAAAGTGGAAGTTGTGATGACAGTTTGTGATAGGCCGTCATAATGGTGATAAGTCATCAGGAATGCCGTCAGACTTAGGCAGGACATAAAAATTGGAGCAAAAGTATGATGACATTTATGAAAAGTTGTCACAGTCCTGATAAGGCGTCAAAGTTGCCGTCAGCCTAAGACAAGACAAGTGCAGATTTGAAGAAGACCCAACGACATTATTAATAAGTCGTTAGGATCCTTATAAGGCATCACCAATAGTCGTCTTCTATTTCAAGAAAAAGCTGTAACCTTGACTTTATTTCCTTATTTAGGATTAACTATAAAAGCATTATTTAGGGTTTTTCTAGGGGTTGGCACTTGAGTTTTAAGAGACATACTTTGATATTTTCTCTCTCGAGTTTATTGACTTCAAAAAAGCAAATACTTTGAAGAGATTATTATCATTATTTTGGGATTTCCATTGTGATTTAAACTTAGAATCTCTAGTTTCTATTCATCTTGTGGTAAGTTTATCTATCAAATCATGAATTTAACTAGTTGCTTCGATTATTACATCATGAGTGGCTAAATTCCTTTAAACTAAGTTATGGGATCTAGGGTTAGGTCTTGATAAGGTGCTAAGTATTTAAGATTCAAAAGGTAGTAGGATTTCTTGATAATTCTGAGGCTTTAATTGACGTTTGTTGGTTGCAAATAGTAGACACACCTACTTTGATTTGCATGAGAGAGAAATAAAATATAGTAGGAAGTGAATTATTAATAGGAACTCGGAAATACTTTGTTTAATAATCAGCGTTGTAACAATGTTGGTTAACCTGAGGTAAAATCTGGGAATTAAATAGAATTTTTCTAAGTCTGAGAGGATTAGGGAATTAAACGCTGAAGTAGGTCGAGAGACATTTAAGCATAACATCGATAAAGATAGCTTGTTATCCTACCCACCATGAGAATCTTGAACCACTTTTAGCATCTGTCATTTACCTAAAGCCCTAGTGAATATAATTCTAGTTATTTCATAAATTCTTGATTACAAACACTGAAACTAAAGTGACTAGCAATTATTTGCTGATCATAAAAAAAACCCATTTTATCTTTTCATATCATTTGTTTGAATTTAACTTGTAGCTTTAGTTTTAAACTAGTTTAATTGCTAAACACATTTTTCCCCGTGGATTCAACCCCGACTCCAAAGTTGGGTAAATATATTGATGACGACTGCCTTAAACAAAATTTATGTGTAAGTTGAGCGTTCTCAAAAAATGGTGCCGTTTTTGGGGAACAATTTGGAGTATTGAGTTGGTTTTGAATTTTAGCCTACTTGCTTGAATTCAAACTTGTAAATATTTGTTTTTAGTTTTCTTTTATTTCTGGTGTTAGGTAAATTTTTATTTTAGTTTATTCATTACTATGGCATCGTTGAATGAACATGAGATTGGTGGTTTGAAATCTTATCTTGATGATCCATGTCCATATTGTGATGGACCTCACTTTTGGCAAGATTGTAGATATGCTCCCCGGAGAGAGATGTGTGCACCATCTCCATCCTACCAGGAGTATGATTGTTCATTATGTGGTGGTCAAGATTGACATTGGAGTGATTTCCTAAATTCCCCCCTCGGTATCCTAACCCAAATTATAGTTTTTCTTATAATTTTGATAGGTCTTATGGTCAAGAACAGGAAGAACGAAGCACTGGAAAGAGTGGCATTAAAGCTAAGCTTTAAATAATATTGGAGTGTATGGACACAACGAATGATATCATACATGATATACATCATGACATAAGGGCAAATAACGATGAAAGAAGAATGATAAAGGATATGGATATAGAGGTCAAGCATTCAAAGCACTTTTCCACATTATGTTTAGATGATATCTTGTCTGTGAAATCATTTAACATAATGGATGAGTGTGAAGATGAGGATCAAGAATCCGATGTTGATGATGAGCTTGATGTTGAGCAACCCTCGGTGATTTCCCAACCAACCAAACCATTTATGAATGAAGATGCCAAAGACAAGAAAATGGTACTAGAGTTAAAAGAAGAAATCAAGCACAATCCTTATGAAGACTTTAGTCTATTTCGGGGTAAAAATACTAATAGGAATGCTACTCCAAAATTGAGAGTTAGTCCTCATTTGAACCAATTTTCAACATTATGCTTGGTGGATGTGATGAAAGTCGAATCACCCAAGAAAATGATGAATTTTGAAAATGAGGAGGAAGATTCTTACATTTTGGAGTTTGTCCTTCTAAAAGGGTATACTACAACCCCAATCTTGAAGGCCAAGAAGCTTAAAGATCGATGTCCATTTAGTGGTTGTTTAAGATTGTCACCATTGCCAAATGAGCCCACACAAAAGTTTGATGCAAAATTAGGCAAGCAGTTCAAGTCTTTGAAGTGGCATGATAGAACATTCCTCATCATACCCTCATATTTGCCCAACACACCCCGAAGATGTATTGATAAAAAGTTGGGTTGACATTTCAAATCCTCCAAGTGGATACATAAATAATTAGAAACAAGGTACTTAATGAAGTCTGAGTAGTCAAGATAACTGAGTCATGCCGCAACATTAAACTAGGTGCTGCTTGGGAAGCAACCCGAGGTATTTTGTTGTTTGTATTCTTATTATGTGATTGACATCAGATCTTCACACCTGTGGTGCCACAAGTATGTTTCTAACTTTCTTGTTTCGGTTGACGCATTAGGGACAATACATGATTATAAGTTAAGGGTGTATGGGACTACTTGTGGGTATTGATGTACTTTTAGGGTTTTTATTGCCGTGTCTTTTTTCCCTGGAGTCTTGATCCTAGTAGATCAGGTATATTTAGGCATATTGTATTTGGTTTTGTGATGTATTGTGGTTAACTAGGATAAATACAAGTAATGAGGTAGTTAATATGTTTTGTGATTTTTGAGCACCTCTCTAAGTGTGTCTTTGTAATACTGTGTGAATTGCATTCATATGTGACCACAGTGCATATTTTGGTTGCATTAGTTCTGGAACCTTGATAATCAGTGAGAAAAAATTTTACGAATCAAAAAAGTAGTTGTAACGTCCCAAGAACCTATCCCGAGATGTCACATGGTGCTCAAGGACACACGTGGCCTCAAGCTAACCCTCTAAGCCTGTCATCACTTTCAGAACTCATTATAGTGCAAATCATGCTACGATAAAGAGGAATAACCATGTCATAAACATACTGAAACACAAAGTAATACTGCTGTATACAAACAAAATACTGAAATCTCCGTACACTCTGGTACACTAGTCTAACGAAGCCTCTACTACATAGGACTGAGGAGCCATTGGGACAGATCCCCAACTGACTTGTACTGAACTGAAAGTAAACAACTATCTATTAACAAGACAAAATTAGAGACACAGGTCCTCAAACCATGAGGACTCATCAACCGCAAAAATGCAGATGAAGGTACTCAAAGATCGCTGTTGCTGCTGAGACTGAGCACCTGAACCTATATCATGAGGAAATATAGAATACAAAAGTATATGAGAGTCAGTACTTGGGAATGCACTGAGTATGTGGGGGTGGATGCAACATTTTAAATAATATCATAAATGTATAATAAAATCATGCATGCTGGCAATAATAAGTATCTTCGCTTGAATTATCTAAAACATCATTTACATAAGTCATCAGTAATAACATATGCTTCATAAATCTCATAAATCATTTAACTCAACTCAAACTCTTTGACTCATGACTTAGACTGACTTGGTAACTCATGGTACTTAGATCATTATGGTCGTCGAAGTTTCTTATAACCGACAAAACTACACCATGTGAGCTGCATGGAGTCCAACATTTTGCCCTTCTAAGAAGAGAACCCCACATTGGTGGGGGTGTCGTACTCTTGCCAGTGAGTACAACCTCAATATCGTTATCACAATCCCATAATCAGCCTCTGGCCCACAATTATCAACATTAATCCTACAGTGCCACATAGTTTTAGGAAAATACCATCGATGATAAATACTACTCCCAGACTCAGCTCAGAACACGTTAGGAAATCCACCTTAATCAATATCAACTCATGGGTCTATTTTAGAGACCAAAACATAAATATATATCTCATCTGCAAATCCTAAACATCTTGTGGATTCCTAACCCAACTCAACTCAACACAATCTTTCTCAACATCAAGTACGTTTGCTTTCCGAATCATTTTCAAATATCAAAGCTTCAAGAAAACATCATAGGACTCATTCTTGACTTTCAATATCAAATATCAATATATATTAAATAGTCAAATTTCTCATGGAATGGCGTAACTCATGACACTTGTCTTAAGTCTCTTAGAAATCATCAATACGTAATGACAATATACAACTCATGGAATAAATTCTCAATTTAAGAAACATGATGGTGAAATAATCATAAATATCAAACTTATTCAAGTCAAATCTCATAAATCATAAATAAAGAAATTTGGGTGTAAACCCACTTGCAAAAATCATGTAAATCAATAATAGAAAGTAAATCTTTAGGCACAAGAACGAAAGGAGTGTTCTTGTTCAAGCCCCACATACCTTGGATTATAATTTTGGAGATATAGAAACTTGTTTGGAACTTCTTCCTTACATTTTTGAGCTAAGATCCTTGATGCCTTTGACTAAGGGACCTTAATTCTTGGACAACTTGGAGAAGTCTATGGAAGATCCTTGAATTTCTTGGAAGGAGTTTTGATTTTTGGCTTAAGAGAAAATCCTAGTTTTCTTAAAAATTCTTGGAGAAATTGGAGAGAAATAGGAGAAAATGATCTTCTCTTTACTTCTTTGATGTATATATAAGGCAAAAAGGATTGAAAATGACCAAAATACCCTTTTAAAAAAGCTGAAATTTGCTGATCGGGGCCTGTGACGGTCGATCTGATGGTCCATCAAGTCTCCTGATAGTCCACCAGATCGTCCATCACTCGAGTGCCAAAACTGGAATGTTCTGCCTCGATGTGATGGTCGAAGTGACAGTCCGTTAGGAAATTGATGATCCACCAAGCCGTCCGTCGCTCGAGGGCCAGAAATGAGACATTCTATCTCGACCTGATGGACCCCTTAACGGTCCACCATCTTGGACGTCACACAATGACCAGGAACAGGGGTCACTGTGTTGTCTTGATTGGACACTTGAAGGTCCACCAAGGACCTGGCGGTCCGCCAGGTCGACCGTCAGACATGGGCGATCCGATATCGCTGAGTAAAACGGCTATAACTCCCTCGTCCGAAGTTAGATTTAAATGAAATTCATATCAATGGAAATATTATTCAATGATCTACATGAAAAAAGTAGAAATTATAGAAATAAAACATGGTTTAAACATCAATCACTTTGGAAGTCATACATATCCACTCAAAAAATGGATTTAGGGTTAAGAAACGATCGGGGTATTATAGTAGTGATGTGTGATATATTTGTGTTCCATGTGTGTCTAAGGTCTTACTCAGTTCCCTTTATGTGTGAAACCAGAACTTGCCCGGTTAGTCTTGCCTTGGTTGTAGGATAGGGGTCAGGAAAGGATCATAGGCCATTTTTTATTGTAACCCACTTTCAGCCTAAATGACCTTCCCAATATGAATAATATCCCTTGATCCCTGATTTGAGCCTACATGCCTGTTTCTTTTTGTAAAACCTCTCACCATCCCGTTTACATCATAATGGAACTATTTTGGCCCTGTCCTCCTTGGACACTGTGCACCTTGACTTAGGAAAATAGCCTAAGTTGAGGGTGGCTATCATAGGGGTGCATGATGCAAAATGAGTATGAAGAGAGGTAGATTAAGAGAAGAATAAAAAGCTGGGTGTGGTGCAAAAAGAATAAGGAAAGAAAAAGTTGTGTAAAAGATGAGAAAAAGATAATTTGGTTTTTGAAAAGATAGCACCCACCTTGAGTATGTGTGATATATAAAAGAGAGGAAGAGAAAAAGGTTAAGAAGTGAAACCCCAAGAGGTTAGCGTAGTGTCAAGGAGATGTAGTTGCTTTAAATACCCTTGAATATCATACCAGCCCCTAGCCTATATTACAATCCAAGAAAAAGACCTATAATGATCCTAGCTGACCTGTCAAAAACCTTGGTACTGACTATAAGGGAAAACCTATGGAATTTGACGTACATTGAGTGGACCTTCATTTTGAGAGTGAGTCTCGTGATTATCCCTAAGTGTATATATGTGATTTCTGATATGAGTGAAAAAGGCATTTCTTTGCAGTGATGACACACAATTTATGTTGCTAGTTGCTAACTTGTTCGTATAGTGTGATCTTGGTACATGCATGGTTGCTATTGCTGAATTTATGCCATATCTTGATTCCTGTGTGTTGCATTGTTGTTTTTCAATAGTATACACAATTGAGTTTGAATTGATTAACCTGGGAAAAGGTGAAGTTGTGTTGGGATGATATAGAAAATTGACTGCCAAATTGTACTTTGAATTCTCTTAGTTATGTTTTGGTTGCTTTACGACAAGCAATTGTTTTAAGTTGAGGGTGTTGATGTGTGAGTAGACGCTAACACATTTAAGTCTTTTAACTGAGAATAATTGCAAACTCTTAAGCAACTTTTGTTGTTTTTGATTATTTTACTTTGATATTGTAGTTTAAGCTGATATAATAGAGAACCAACATGAAATGAAGCAAAGAAGTTGAAATTTGAAGTAATCTGAAGACAAGTATGGTTGACGATATTTGTGATAAGTCATTAGCCCTGTGATAAGCTATTAGGTTGGTCATCATCAGCAGACAGAGAATTGTCCTAAAGTTGAAGTTGTGACGACATTTTATGATAGGCCGTCATAATGGTGATAAGTTGTTAGGAATGCCGTCAGACTTAGGCAGGATATGAGAATTGGAGAAAAAGTGTGACGACATTTTTGATAAGTCATCACAGTGACAAGTTGTCAGAAGTTGCCGTCAACCTAAGATAGGACTAGTGCAGATTTGAAGAAGACCTGACGACATTCTTGATAAATCATCAGGATCCTGATAAGGCGTCACTAATAGTGGCCATCTATTCCGAGAAAAAGCTGTAACCTTGATTTTATTTCCTTATTTAGGATTAACAATAAAAATCATTGTTTCGGGTTTTTCTAGGGGTTGGCACTTGAGTTTGAAGAGACGTACTTTGATATTTTCTCTCTCTAGTTTCTTGGCTTGAAAAAAACAAATACTTTGAAGAGATTATTATCATTATTTTGGGATTTCTATTGTAATTTAATCTGAGAATCTCTAGTTTCTATTCATCTTGAGGTAAGTTTATCTTTCAAATCATGAATTCAACTAGCTGCTTTGATTATTACATCATGAGCGGCTAAATTCCTTTAACCTGAATTATGGGATCTAGGGTTAGGTCTTGATAAGGTGCTAAGTGTTCAAGATTCAAAAGGTGGTAGGATTTCTTGATAATTCTGAGGTTTTAATTAACTTCTGTTGGTTACAAATAGTAGACACGCCTTCTTTGATTTGCTTGAGAAAGAAATCAAATATAGTAGGAAGTGAATTATCAATAGGGACTCAGAAATACTTCATTTAATAATTAGCGTTGTATCAAGGTTAGTTAACCTGAGGTAAAATCTGGGCAGTAAATAGAAATTCCCTAAGTATGAGAGGATTAGGGAATTAAACGCTTAAGTAGGTCGATATAGCCTAGTAAGAATCTTGAACCACATTTAGCATCTGTCATTTACCGGAAGCCTTAGTGAATATAATTCTTGTTATTTCATAAACTCTTGATTACAAAAACTGAAACTAAAGTGACCAACAATTATTTGTATATCATTAAAAAGAACCCCAATTTATCTTTTCATATCATTTATTTAAATTTAACTTATAGCTTTAGTTTCAAACTAGTTTAATCGCCACTCACATTGTTCCCAGTGGATTGGACCCCGACTTCAAAGTTGGGTAAATATATTGACAATGACCGCCTTACACTAAATTGATGTGTAAGTTGAGCGTTATCAGCATATCTCTACATCATACCTACAACATCATACTTAATCTCAAATCTATAATCTTAAATTCTTGCATTCACTATTTAAAGCCTATTAGTTCACCTACATATAACTAGCATCACTAACAAAGAAACTATTACACCCACCTTGATGATCATCCACTATTCAAACTTGGTGCCTAGGGATAGGCATGATTAACAACCCAACCTCACATACTATTCTCACTTGGAAGCTATAAAAGAAGACATCAAGAAACACTAGTCCCCTAGAACCCCATAATAACAATAATTGATCACGAGCGTATGACATATCTTATTATAATCCATTAGCACATCCTCCGTCTACACATCACTACTATTCACCCATCTATACACCTAAATTTCTTTCATAGTTCTATAAGATTCAACTAAACTCCTTATTGCAACCTTAAGGAAAGCCTAAATTAACAATACTAAACCATCAAATACTTCATTAATAATCTATACATTTCTAACACAATAATTACTATCAATAACAGCTTTCGTACTTCAAGCAAACAATAATTCACCTTAACTAATAACTCCTTCTCTACCTTCCTCTAAACTAACACACCAGGACATATCACCATAACACAAAATCTATAGCATGCATAAGTTTATCTCTATACTTTACATTACTCATCATTCCCACTTTTCTTGTCACTATACTTTTATACCCATACTTCCAACTATAGAAAGGTTCTACTACTTATGAGTCATAACACTCCAGGTTGCAATATCCCTCAAATGCAAACTTTATTCAAAAATCCAGGTTCATACTATCTCCTCTTATGGGAAATATATGTATTGAAGGACTAATGAGGAATCTGAATGCATATCTTATTGTATCTTAACTGAACAACTCATATGGAAGAGGACATAAATTTCAATTTAAGGAAATTATAATACACTAGTGAGCTCTTCTCAAGCCCCTTGTATGACTTTGGAAGTTACTGATTGTAAATCTGAGAGCATCATTTTAAGATGAATTAGAACTTGCTAATCATGTGATCTCAAGAATATAACATAGATAGAGAATTATGGAGTGGCACACGAATCAGCTAAAGTTTTTGAGAGAAGAACTTTACAGAATAATCTAGAGTATGAAAGAAAGAAAACTTTTATTAAATGCCCTATAGCCTCTCGAAGAAAAGTACAAATGTCTCCATACCATTCCCTAAGACTCTACTAGACACAACTTCACAGACACCTAGGACACTTGAACCTTGTCCTTTGATACCAAGTTTGTAATGCCCCAAAATGGGTCCCGAGACATCACACAGTGCTTAGGAGCATAAGTGATCCCAAGCTAACCCTTGTACGGGCATACTACTAAGTAACAGATTTACGTAAGCATAAAATAATTGAAGTTACTGTGTGGAAATATAATTATGATGAAATCTAGAAAAAATAAAATACTAATACAATTTTATATTCTGATGAAACTGAAAAGCAGAACAGAAATTACATGACTGACTTTGACAAACATATGTAAAACCTCTACTATACTGACTATACATATAAGTAAGAAAGTAAAGTACATAAATAACATCTAACTGAAGTCCCAAAAGTAGGAGGACTCATCATCTGATTGTTGGAATCTGCAACTATCTGATCATGATATATAGACTACTACTGAACAGGTACCTACATTATTAAACAATGTAGCATATAGGCATATATGTGGATCAGTACTTTTGGAATGTACTGAGCATATGGGGGTGAATACATAAGTTAAACATATCTCAATCTTTGTATAAACTTGTAAAATAATGCATGCTAAGTATAAATGATTCACATTGGATGGAATAATTGAAAGTTAAAAATCATGATTCATGAATGATAAAACATACTGTATAAATCTTGTATCATAAGACTTGTTCTAAAAGCTATACTTTTGCTATTTCTGCTAGTGGACTAAGTAGAATTGAAGTTAAGTCTGTTTTCAAATCATGCAGACTAAGTGAAAAAGGACTCACCTTTGTATCTGTAAACTAAAAGCTGAAATCTCATAGTTAATGACTTATGTAAAACAATAGCTGCATAAAATCGTGAGCCTTTACACTTACTTTCTAAAAGATGTCCTGTTATTCTATTTTAAGACTTAGGCTTTAGGGAGGTTCTTCTAACCTACATACACTATGTAATCTATCATAGTGTCCAATGTCTAGTTCCCCTAAGGGGAAAATCTCACGTTGGAAAGAGGTGCCATACTCTTTCCAAGGAGTATAAACTGAGCTAAGTGATCATAATCTATATCTTTATCCATATAAAAATGGAATATAATCTGAATTTGTACCTACATTGGCTCATAGTTTTGGGAAATCAAGATGCACCAAACCCACACTTCTTGCTCAGTGCTAATTATTACTCCCTTTAATCTATATGCTCAATCTACTGGAAATCTACTTTAAAACTAGCATGAGGGTTTACTATGAAAACCAGTTATGCATATTTTTACTTTAAACTATAATTAAAACTATATAGTAGATTCATATCTAAATTGAGGATCAAAAGATCAAATCTTGTACAAAATCTGAGTATAAACTAATCATAGGATGCTTGAAAGCATAATCTTCTTGAAATATTAATATTCATACTAGGTCTTAATAATCCATGCTTTAAATTCATGTCAAATCAAAATAATAATTCATGCTCAATAATCTTCTTGAAATACTTCAAGAATTTCAGTCAAGATAATGAAATCTAGATCACAATATGAATCTTATTGATCAAAACATGAGCATGCAAAATCTTGATGCACTAAAGCCTTTGAATCTCATGCTTTCTTTCATATAACTTGCAACATATATCATTCATAAATCTCAATTGAAAATCTTTAAATCAAGCATAAATAAAGGAGAACAAGCATGCACTTTAACACTTAAATCACTTTACAAATCTATAAACTCAAAATGAGATAAGTTAGGTATGAACCCTAACTGCAATATACGTAAATTCAACTTCAAAAATATTTTTGGGCACAAGGATGAAAGAGTATCCTAGTTCATAACCCCACATACCATATTTGATAAATTGAATGTGAAAGCTTGAACTTTGAATCTCTAATGGTATTCTTGAAACTTATTCTTGAAGTTCTTGTACTCGGAAGCTTGGATTATTAACTTTCTTGGAGAAAATTTGGTGGAGTTCTTGGTGTTCTTGAAGGGGCTAGGATTTTCTTGGAGAGAAAGAGATGAATTATGATATATCTAATGCTTTTGAGGCTTAAATTAAGTGTTATGGATGGATTTGGGTAAGGGAAAGTGACCAAAGTGCCCCTAGACCCTTTAGGAACTGAAATAGCATGTGAAACTGTTTCAAAATGCGATTGCCATTCTGTCGCGTTGCTAATCGCTTTGATGACCGATGCATCATGTCGTATCCCAATCGCGTCGACTTACTTCCCTACATGGAAAATGCTATAACTTTTTGCTCGGGTATCAGATTAAGTCGAAATTGGTATCGTTGGAAAGATAATTTAATTATTTACAATTTAGTGAGTCTTGAGCTACAAATTTAGATGTATATAAAAAGTTATACATGTTCAAAGTAGACCCTAGTAGAATCAAATACAAAACTTTGGACGAATCAAAGTCTCTAAGCTCAACTTTGTTCTAAGCGATTCTTATGAAGATGTTTCACCTCAAAATCACATAAAACACGAGAATAAATATCATTAAACTTATATTTACATGAGAATAATTTATATTTTAGCTTATACACATAGGAACGAAAGTTCAAAGATTAGCCCAAAAATATGGGGTATTACAGTTAACATGGAGGACTTCTTGAGAGAGTGAAGGCTTGCACTTAAAGTTCCTTATTGTATAATAAGTAACTAGGTGTGTGAAATTTTTCTTTCTCATGAGAAGGCATGCGAGTTGTTGAGGTGGGTGATTTTTCATCTCCCACGCAATGAGGTAAATGAGGGTATAATATCCAAGTCATTTTAGAGTGTTAGTTATTGTTACATGGTTGCTCACAAAAGTCTAATGCATCCTTCGCTATTCTACTTTATAATGAGGGTAGTGTTTATAAACTTATTTGTTCATTTGTGAAATGCTTTTAGTGGTGGCACTCAAACTTATTTGAAATAACTTACTGAACTGATCGTTCTTATACATATCTAAAACCATTTTGAAAATATTGAGGCTAAGTAAACACCTAAGTTTTAGATATTCATAACCCCCATGACTCGATAGCAGTAATAATAGGACCACATGAAAGCTTTTAAAACCATAGAAGGGAATCATTGTTCAACATGCAACACTTTAGGTATTGTTACATGGTTGCTCACAAAAGTCTAATGCATCCTTCGCTATTCTACTTTATAATGAGGGTAGTGTTTATAAACTTATTTGTTCATTTGTG
Source organism: Capsicum annuum (assembly GCF_002878395.1). Classification (NCBI taxonomy): domain Eukaryota; kingdom Viridiplantae; phylum Streptophyta; class Magnoliopsida; order Solanales; family Solanaceae; genus Capsicum; species Capsicum annuum. Next base: position 200,605,890 of record NC_061114.1, read on the forward strand.
AAATGCTTTTAGTGGTGGCACTCAAACTTATTTGAAATAACTTACTGAACTGATCGTTCTTATACATATCTAAAACCATTTTGAAAATATTGAGGCTAAGTAAACACCTAAGTTTTAGATATTCATAACCCCCATGACTCGATAGCAGTAATAATAGGACCACATGAAAGCTTTTAAAACCATAGAAGGGAATCATTGTTCAACATGCAACACTTTAGGTATTTGATCAAACACGTGAGGGTCATGAGTTAAAGTATGGAAATAGTTAAATAATGTGATTATAACATAATTACAATATTAAAAACATGGGTTAAGGATTTCACATTAGAATAATCATCATTCAAATGTGTCAAGAGTGAATTGCAAAGAAAACACATGGTAAACATGATTCAAAATCAAAGTTCATATGAGTTTCATGGATATAATTCATAATAACATGTAAAAACTATAATTTAAAACTTAAAAGCGGGTTCTTTGACACCATGGGTTAAAAGGGCCCATGGATGAACATCAAACATACTTTAAAACTTGTATCTTGAAAGAGAAATAGCTTTCTTGAGAGTTCTTGGATTAATTCTTGGTATTGAACTTGAATTTTCTGAACCCTAGTTGGTTTTGAGGAGAAGCAAATCACCCCTTTAGTCCTTGTGATGGCTGATTTTTGAGTTATGATAGACTAGAGTAGTATTTATGCTTGTTAACCACTATTTGGAGGGTGAAATGAAGTTGTTTTGGGATTAAAAGAGCGGTAAAAGACCAAAAAACCCTTTAAAAATGTCTTTTCAATGACGAACTATCCTAGGTGACGGTTTGGGTGATGGACCGTCACTATAGTGACTGACCGTCACTCCAACCTTTACTTTATGAATAGAAACTGATCTTTCTACCTAAGATTGACGGCCTGGCGTGATGGTCCATCACAAAATCCAAATCTTCTTTAAGAAACTAAGAGATTCAAGTTCTTCAAGTTCAAGAACTTCAAAAAGATCACTACCTAGGCATGCATAGTGTTCATTCATGGACTTCTTTAGTCCATGAAGCCCAAGAATCTCTTTGCAAAGTTCAAGTGTATGGATATTTATGAATTTCATGTTGGGTTTGCTTTTGTTCATGGTGATGATGACCAATTGAATTCTATTCAATGTTTAGTGATAAATATTAAGTGAAATTAATTATTATAGGTGTATCTTCATATGAACCTATGATTAAACCCTTGAATGATGAAATTAAAATTGAATCCTGATGTTTGCTTGTTGCGTAATGTTGTCTACATGTACTATGCTCACTATGGGTTTGATTAATTGACTATGTGAAGGAAAAGTGCCATACTAGTACGATAATATGAAATCCTCATTCATGTACAAGTTCTTTCATGCCAAGTGTTTGATGGATTGCCTTAGTCAATGAATTATGAACAATTAAGGATTAAATAATAGAGTGTACCCTAACTTGTGAGACACGACCAAAGACAGATGATGAAAGATGTCAATAAAATCTTTTTTGAGTTTCAATTTGGCATTTGTATAAAAGTGATACCAACAACTACGAAAGAAAAATCTTTATTTTTGATATTTTCAACTGAAACTGTTCTAAAATAAAACACCAATAGAAATGAAATATTTTTATGAATTTTTCAATGCAAAAAAGTATGATGACACTAAAAGGAAATTATTTTTGGAATTTTCATTATATGAAATGTAAAAAACTTTAGGCTCCTATTGAATTTTTTTTTTTTTGAAAATTTTGAATTGTGAATGCTTGCTTAAGGAGACTAAGGGAAAATCTTTTTGATCTTTTGTTTTCTAAGAAAACGGCGTGCAAAAGGTTTTTTTTGTTTTGAATTTTTAATTGTGGAAAACAAAAGCCATAAAAACAAATCCTAAAAACTATGACTCTTTGTCACTTTTTTCCTAAACACACTTTTTTTAGTTCTATCACATGCTTTAACAAATCAGTCCATCAAAATGACCCTGTTACCCTCAAGGTGCAATAATTAGCACATAAGGATTATTTAGGGGTGAGGCTCCTACAAAGGACCAGGCGGGCTCTTTTAGGTGTCAGCATGATGCAAATAATAATTTCCTAAAAGGATGACCTAAGACGGGTTCAATTAACAAGGCCATTTGGGGGAACGTATGGTTGATAGTGGCTGCAACAGCTTTTCACCAACTCCATACTAGCAGATGGCTCCCCCTCCTAAGATAAGGGTGACTCAACAAAAGGCCGTGTATATATCATGTACAATGAGACTTGTTGCAAAAGAATGATTTGGAATAATGCATATGATGTCAGATATAAAGTAGTAACACATAAGAGAAAACTGTAAAATACGTAACACGTAGGTACTAAAAAATAATAAAACAATAATGCAAATGATAGCACAAACAAGGAGTTTACATACCTATAGTTCCAAACTAAGATGATACAACTCAACATTGAAGCTCGAATTCTAACAATCTCCAATAGAGTCGCCAAAGCTGTCACACCCCGTTTCACCAAAAAGATATTGAGTTTAAGTTAGAAAAGGTTTTTATTTATCAAAGTGACTAAAAAAATAAAAATTTATTATGAAAAGGATTTTTCTTAATAAATTTTAGAGTCACCACTTAGCATAAATCTGGTGTGCCAAGTCACCTTTAGAAATCCTTTTCAAAATAATTTTTGACTGTTGAAAACTGGTCCATGAATAGAGATTCTGATTAAGGAATTTGTTGACTGGAGGTAAGATGTTAGGCATCCCTCGATCCCGTGGTTTGACTATGGTCGCTTCATGAAGCATATCAGCTAGTATGACACTCGAAAATGTATAAGCCATCAAAACATATAAACAAGAAAACATATAACCAAATAATCAAAATTCCAAAAAAATAATGTGTAGTCTAATTAATAAACACCAAAGATAAAAAAATGCTGAAATAAAAATATAAAATAATCTAAATACCCTAAACTATGCTTTACCCGATGCCACATGCTTTGATCACAAACATCCTTCGCATATGTGATAGTTCTGGGCATTTTTGGTGAATAAGTACAATGTGTCTCAGGGCATCCCCCAGTAAAATGAATACATTTTCAATTTCAGGTGATGAAATAAAACAAACTTAAACACAATAGTTCAGTCACTCAACAATTAAATATTGGCCAAATTAAATAACGTTTATTCCAAATTAAAGTGACATAAAACAAACTCAAACATAGTAATTCAGTCACTCAACCAAATTGGCCAGAAATTTTGAGCCATTCCTATAATGACAGATCTATCATTACAGTGACACTTAAATCATTGTAGTGATGGTAAGGCAGTGAGCAACCTAAATTTTAATCATAACCCTTCCCTATATGAGGCCTTTTATTTTGATTCATCCTTAAAAAACACCTCGGGTGAATCCAATGTTTAGAACGCTAAAGTTTTAGAGGCCAAGCTTTGAGAGGGTGATTACCAAAGCTCTCCCGACAAATATTCCAATTATAAAAAATGACAAGCCATATGAAGAACGATTCTTCACTCTTCGTATTAATTGAATTTGTATAAAATTGTATACATGGCATATTATGGTTAAATTTTAGAAAACTTAGGCCAGACGCATGTAATAATGCCGGTTATAATAGATGATTTCTTTATTAGTCCTATGGGCACAAAGTTTTGGTGGATTGGATAATAAACTAAACTTAGAATAATGAATTGACGAATTAATCAATCTATGCCAAGTTATTCAACTATTGTGAACTTTTAGTTGTCAAAAATTTATGATACTTATATGAAATAGAGGTAGTCCAGTAAATAGGAGTGGTTGTGAGTTATTTAGAAAGGTTTAGGGTAATGGTGTACTTATTGAGTGAATAAGAATGACTTGTTATGTGTCTTAATTGAGTGTAATGGATGGAGGAGTGAGTATAGTCAAGTTTATGATGGAGGAAGAAGTTGTTAGATTTTAAGGATATTTATAGCGTGTTAAGAAAAATTAAGAGGAGGTGGTGTAGGTGAAACCAATTGGGGGATAGTTTCTCATATTAGGATTGATATTGGTAGTAAAGAGAAGGAAGAGAATTAGGGCTATAATGCTCATAAAATAAATATGGGATAAGTATAGATAGAACTTAGTTGGTAATGATCCTTGGTGCTGGGGTATGCATGAGTAACTTAATGGCAGTATAGACTTGATTTGACTTTGTATTTTTGTGTAAGTTGAATGTTTGTGATTAGCTTTTGGGAATCACTCATAATTACTTATTATTACAATGTATTAAGCATTGGATTTGAGATAATACATTGAGATGATACTGGGATCGAGTATTATGACAACACTATTACTCGATTAGGTGTCACGCTAAACTAGTACATGAACTAAGCTCATCCCTTGCAGGTAATTGCTAAGGGTCCTTGCTGACCATTGTATGTGTGTACACATTGCATATGTGCATTTATATTATTTTGTTTTTGGATATATTATCATGATTAGTATGGACTGACTTGGTTAAGCGTAAGTCACAAATATAAGCACGTGGATGTAAGGTATGTCTTGGATTTTTGTGTAGATCGTATCTTCTGTATGCATATTATAATGTGAGAGGTAGTGGGTTACCTTTTCTAATTGTGTTGTCTATTTTAGAGTCAAAAGAACTACTTTTTCAGTGATTACTCAATTAAACAATAGTGGGTTGGTCTATTTTTTTTTAGCAAAAATCACAACCTTATTCTTCTTGGTTTGATTAAAAAAACTCAAAATTTGTAGGTGTGTAGAAGAGTAGGTGTTGTTTAAGAAAGGGAAGTGTGTAAATAATATAGCCATTGGTAGCACCTAGGTATTTGTGATTAATGGTCCTGAGGTAAATATAATTGTAAAAGAAAGGGTGTAAGGTGAGAGTTTGCAAAATTGTTGAAAGACTTAGCAATGTTCAGTTATCTGAGAATTTATTACTACCATGATTCCTCCCTAATTTCTATTGATATCATTTGTTTCTAACTCTAGTCGGCTAATGATACCTACCAGTACATATGGTTTAATTGATACTATAATTACTAATCTCTTTAGGAGATATAACCATATTGTAGGTTAGTTGGAGTTTCTATAGATATGGTGGTAATTATTCTTTAATAGCACCTATCATCTTACTTTTACATGGATGTTGAATATTAGGTCATCCTTACATTTATTTAGTGATTTTGTACCAATTTAGATTAGGATCTGGAGAATTGTTAATTTACTTTTATAATGTATTTCTGTGATAAATTTGTTTCTAATAATAGATCTGTTTATTTGTTGATCTATTTGTACTTTAAGTTTTTAAAAATATCTTCGACATTAATTGAATGTTTAGGTGGTAAGTGTTGTTCTATCAAGTATAGGGTTGATTAGGTGCTCGCACAATATGTGAAATGAATCGTGAAAAGTTGGTATTACATTCCAAGTTATCAGTCTCCCAATACAAGAACAAATTTAGAGTAGAGTCCTACAAATCAATCTATTGACATCAACACCAAATCTATAGGAAGCTATAAGGATCTAGAAATCAATCTCACTTTCTTCTCTAATGTCACGATATTTCAGTATTGTCTCCTTGGTTGAATCTAATTAATAACTAACATATTCCAATTGGTATCTAGGCAATCACAATTAGGATTATTTTGTCCCAATTAGCCTCCTGGTGAGGTTTGGAAGATTAGAATAAAGTCATCCTAACAAGTAGAGGTCAATAAGAGGTGTAGGACTGTTATACTAATGTGGTAAGTTATGTTGAAAATGAGTGATAAGTGCATCCTTAGGTTTATATGTTATTGGGTATAATTGAATATTGTAGTTGTCAATGCAATTAGTAACCATAACTTTTTAGTTAGATTGATTGAATACGCTTAGAAGATAGACACTTGTATTTGAATATTTTGTGAGGTGGTGACAGTATGTTATATGTATTCCTTATATGGGCATTTGTTGATTTAGTGCTATTTATGATTTTTAATTATGATTGCTACTGGTTAATGTTTTCTTTGTGAATGGTTATACTTATAGGGAGCCATCATGAAATAATGATTAAGTTAAATACTTATCTGGATGTATGGTCCTTTTAAGGCATCAATTTAGTGTAATTGATTATTATGAGTAATATTAGATAAATGGTTTCAAGGAATATCCAAAAATAGTTAATATTGGATGTGATTTCGAGGAATTTCTTCATTACTGTGTGTGAGATATGTCTTGAGTTTATGAGATTTGAAGTATTCCATAATTTCTATCTGGTCTTTAATGATATACTTACATATCCTTGCTTGGTCCAATCTAAGGTTATCATGTTAAGAATTTCCTAAGATGTGTAGTGTTTTTGAAATAATGGTTACGCATAAATAAGTTGAGAGAATTGAAAACTACGTGATAAACGAATATAGAATAATGTGTTTGGGTCTACTTCATTAAACCGGCTAAAACATGAGAATGGGATAGTAAATTCTTGTGGAATAGCATTGTAACACCTTGTATTATTCTTGAACTAATTCAGCTCTTAGTTGCATGCATGGGGGTTTAGGGCCTGAAAAGTTTTCTAAGTGTTGGGGACTTAGTCATATCTTAAGCCTCTTAACCTCAAGGATTTTTAAATTGGTCTTCCCGACCTTGAGGCATTGGTTTTTGAGTTAATTCATGTTCAGGGGTGTAAGAATCATGTCTCAGAGAAGTTTCAAATTTTTCGTACGAGGATTGGGTCATGTTTGGATTTCAATTCTAGAACCTTATCGTGATAGCATCGCGTCGTAGTGCCTATAGCGATGGGGTCCTCATTGTGTCACGGTAGCTCTTTAAAATGCATGTCAGCTGCAAATTTAATTACGTGAGGGACAATTGAGTCTTTTACCCTCAACCCAATTCATCCAACTCCGATTAAAATCATCAATTACGGCATAAATTTCCCATCTTCTCCAATTGTACTCTAAAACAAACCCTTCTTTATTCCCCAAGAACAAGAATTCAAGCCTTTCAAGTTCAAGATTCTTAAGAAAGTGTCAAGATTAGGGTTTAATACTTTGCGCTAAGAAACCTAAGGTACATGGGGCTATCCTCTTCATGGGCATAGTGTATTTGATTTTAGAAAGTTTTAAAGCTATCAAATCATGTATTTATGAAGGGTTTTGAGAACATTTTAAAGAATATGCATTATGAATCTATTTACACGACTTAATGTTTTAGTCTTGAGGTTTTCATGGAATTGAATCATGTTTGCATATGTATAAGTTTTTTTATTTTTATAAATTTGAGTTGAGAGAATGAATAATGAAACTCCCTCTCTTCTTCTGATACATCTTGATTTCACATGGTATGGATTGCTAACTACATATTTAAAAGCATGAGATAAATGTTTTAAAATTGTTTGTGAACTTGATATCGGTTATGAATTGAAGAGAGGGTGTTTTCTTGTTTAGAAAATATTCAATGTGATAATTGAAAGAAATGCATATGTTGTTATGACGAAGTTCGCGATCATATGTTAAGCTGTTGAAAAAGGGAAAATCTTTGAATAAGCTTTCACACATTTCGAAGTACGAATTCTCTTGCATTGTCTAAATGTGTTTGGTGGTCAAATAACTTGTATTGATTAAGAAGTCTAAATCATAATGTGATATGGTGTGCATATATGACTTGCAAGTCTTGGTACGATGATACCAAAACAAATAATGCTATAACAGACTCAGAACAGAACAAAATACAGATTTTATTCAAATTTGTTAGATTTAGAGTTCAGAAAGATGCATGTTTAGAATTGAAGGCACGAGTTTAGAAAACTCATTGCTCGAGATCTTGTTTGTCGATATGGGTTTTATTATGTCGTAAATAGGGATTATACGCTGGCCTTGTACCCTCTGTCGTATCAGAATCAAAAACTCCAACCCTTGCAACAAACATAGGGTTGGGGCTTGGCCGTTGAGTCAAGGACGGATTCCATGTAGCCCGTAGGGTGGGGGCTTGGCTGTTGAGTCAAGTACGGATTCCATATAGCCCGTAGTATTGTAGAATTTTAAGGTGAACCACCTAGCTCAGAAGTAAGACAAAGAGTTGAGTTGAGTTTCTTACATTTGTTTTGAAGCCTACTGATTATGCCCATGTATTTTCAAACATTTTATGATGGCATGCTTTTATAAAATTCTCTCACTTATGTTTTGTATCAGTATTTTGTTTTTGGATTGTTCTACGTACCATTACCTTTGTGTATTAACCCCCTATATTTCAGGATCTGAAGCTCAGTCCCGTGGTTCCGCTAAGCAGTAGATCATTTTCAGACATTAGAGTTGGTGAGCCTCCCTTATTTTTGAAGCTCTTGTTCGATGTGATATTTTTATTTGGTTTTAGCTCATGGTCCAACCGGAGTCCTTATCCCAATTTTAGACAGATTGTTGTTTTATTCAGTTTAGCAGAGATTTTGCAGTCTTGTTTCTAGATGGTTTTGGGTTTTTTCTTAACTTACCTTCCTTATTGTTATGTTGAAATAATAAGATGACCATGTATCCAATTTACTTTCGTATTTTTATGATAGATGAATTATGTATATGATTACAAGTTGAGAGGGCTCTCGGGCCTTCATGGTTTGGGATGCCCGTTGCGGCCAGGGCCTCAATTTAGGTCATGATAAACCTTATATTAGAGTATGGTTCATGGTCCCAGGGTGTTTGCGAAGTCACGTTGGGTAGTGTCCTTTTTATGGGTGTGTAGTGCGCTACATTTATAAGTTGGAAATTACTAGGTATTTAGGAATGTCTCTCTTTTCTTCATGTTCTATCTCGTGCTGTAGAGTCTGAATGTCCCCTACTTATGATTTCTAATATTTCATAGATTGATCATGCCTCCCCGTGTCCAACAAAAAGAATACCTAAGCTGATGATGTCCGCTCTACTCATGGGATGCAGACTTGTAACAGCGCTCACACTTTAGAGTTTGTTGCTACTCCAGGAGTTCCTCTATTCTAAACTAGTCCACCTTAAGCTTCTCAATCTGGTGTTAACTGTACATACACTTCCCAGAGATAAGTCTCGAATTGTGAGTTTGATAGTCCATCCATATGATTGCTCAGCTATGGCTTCTCAAGCTCGTCAATCTGAAAATGAATGCTCTGTGTCTAGTTCATCTGAAATTACTTGGGTTGGTCAATTCATGAGGATGAACCCACCTACCTTTACTAGGAAAAAGATTGAGGAGGACCCCCAAGGATTTATTGCTGAACTGGGTAAGATTTTTAGAGTCATGCATGCTAACGAGGTTGAAGGGGTTGAGTTGGCAGCCTATCAGTTAAAGAATGTAGCTAACCAGTGGTATAATGAGTGGGAAGATTTGAAGGGAAGATATCTTGAACCTTCTATATGGGGTGAGTTTGTGGAAGCTTTCCTAGATCATTTATTTCCCGAGAGCTGAGGGAAGCAAAAGCTGAAGAATTTGTGAATCTAAAACAAAGAAAGATGAGTGTCAAAGAATATGCATTGAAATTCACCCAGCCATCCCGTTATGCTATAGAATTTGTGGGTAACATGAGGGTTCACATGAGAAAGTTCATGTCTGGTCTCTAGGATGATTCAGTGTTAGAATGTAAGAAGGAAATATTAATCAAGAACATGGATTGCTCCAGTTTATTAGTGCATATGCAGTAGGTAGAAGAGGATATAAAGAGGTTGGCTGAGGTAAGGGAGAAAGAAAGGTAGACTAAAAAATCTAGGTCAATAAATCTGAATATCAATTAGCAGCAAGGTGGACGGCCGAACCAAAGGTGGTATAAGAAGAAATTTTGGAGCAATGATCAGTCTTCAGCTAGTGTCCCAACGCCCAGACCTTTAATTGAGTAGCAGTTGTATAACCCTCAACCTAATAGTGGTTGGAAGAGGTAGGGTACTCAGTCCCAAGACAGTGTAGCCCAGCCATGTCGGCCATTCCCATGATGTGGATCTTACGGTAAGCATCACTTAGGGGAGTGTCAGTTGGGTAGGATGGTGTGCTACACTCATGGTCAATCAAGTCATTTTCAGATAGACTGTTCTTTAGCTAGATGAAATTTTGGAGGTGCTAAGTTCTAGTCAAATTTTATAGCTCCACCACCTAAGGATAAAACTTTTGCTACTGGAGGTGGTCGCAACTCGTTATATGCTTTATCTAACCGCCAGGATGCAGAGACTTCACCTGATATTATTATGGGTATGTTACAGATTTTCTTTCATGACGTATATGTGTTACCTGACCTAGGTTCTACCTTGTCTTATGTGACCCCTTAAGTGGAAGTTAGTTTTGGTTTTGAACCCAAAAATATTCCAAAACCCTTATATATTTCCACCCCTGTTGGAGATTCTATTGTGGCTAGAAGAGTTTATAGATATTTTGTGGTGTCTACTTGTCATCGAGATACTGTGGTTGATCTTGTAGAAATGGATATGATTGATTTTTATGCTATACTGGGAATGGACTGGCTTCATTCATTTTATGCTACATTAGTGTAATGCCTCAAATCTGGTACCTGGAATGCCACATAATTCTCATGACCCCGAAGGACCATAAGCTAACCCATGACTGATATTTGTAACTAAGTCCTGCATAACATACTATATAAATACAAAATAAAAGGCTAAAAGGCCATAAGGTTCAAAAATCTGATAAAACATAACATCTGGAGATATGGTATATCAATACCAAAACAACTAAAATAACTATCTAAACATTCTAGGCTGAAAGCCTCTAAATTGTCTGAATAAGGAGTTGATGGGACATGTCCCCAACTAACTCCAACTGATAAAACAAACTAAGTACTTAAAGAATGAAATAGTCAAATAATAACATCCCCAAATGATGAGGACTCACTACTAGTCTATCTGTCGAACGGCTGATCTACTAAGGATGCACTGGAGCTTGTGCTTCTGACCCTATGTTATAAAACACCATAACGCAAATGCATCAGTACGATTGAATATACTGGTATGCAATGAGGTAGGCTGAATGCAAGGGGTTTATATGCATGAACAATACTAACTGACTGAACAATATGAATGTGAGAATACATGCATGAATACGTGAACTGTGACTGATATCATGACATCACTGAATTTGAATACAGATAACATAAGTTTCGTATATTTGATATACTATTATCTGAATGACTATGTATGACAGTCTTGCTGCGGATGGAACTAACTGAGTTCCATACTGAACTGGGTGACTAAATCTGACACATCTGAGTTCTATTACTAAGACTGAGACTGAGACTGTAACTGTAGGAAGTAGTCATCTAATCGACATGCCCCAAATGAGATTATATAATTGAGCTGGGGTCCAATTTGTAACCCCAATTAGAAGAGTGTTAATACCACGCCCCTGGTAAGGATAAGCTGTGAGTAATCCCCCATCTAACAGGTACTCTAAGGAGAATGGTGGGACCCTCATCTAAGAAGTTAAGTTACCTCATCAACCCTCAACTAACAGGTTAGATGTCTCAACCTACGCTGGCTATGTAGTTCTGGAGTGCAAGGATTGCTTCTAAGAATCACACCCTCTACTCGTAGGTGAGTTCCCATCTTTGAGCTTACTCAGTAGTGAATCCTACTCTCATCTGATTAGACACTAAATTAATTATACTGAACTAACTGGACTGAGTTTACCAATTTCCGTTAACTAACAGAATATTACTGAGATTTGATAACTGACTGATATTACTGAGTTTTTTGAGTCATGAGATAGACTAGATTCTACTGAACATGGCTTGACTGAGAGTATCTTGAAAACTGACACTGGCTCTAGGCATATAGCTAAATTATCGGGTACAAGTACCCTCAGGACTCGATAGCATGAAACTAACAAGACATGACACTTCCTGGAATGGCTACCATAATCAACTATCTATATTACAATCATTGGGGAATTTCATGAGGCACTTGATGATCATAGTTTGGTACATGAATAGGAAATCATATAAACATGTCATAATTTCATAGGCTAATCTCATGAACTATCCATCAAATAATTTCAATGCATAACAGTAATATGAAAATCATTTTGAACATAAAAGTAAAGCATGGGTTCATCATTTTGGTCATAATTGAGTCCTAAAGCACAATTCTTGTTCTTTGGGCATTTTATCAAATACATTGCATGCATAACCTTAGGATTAGGCATATACTCTAGTACATACTTCATTGTTACTTTAATAAACTCCAGTCAAAAGTTACCAACCCACATACAAGCATAATTTCATGAAAAGTACATAAAGACTCCAACTTGGGATTCATACAACCATATCAACATAATTAAAATCAACCCACCACATGGAAATCACAATTAATGAGTTTAAAAATGGGATTATTGAGATTCATGGGTGAAATAAATCCATGAATCAACACTTTACCTACCTCAAAAGCTTGAATCTTGAAGGAGGTTAACTCTTTTTTTAAGGTTCTTGAATGGTGACATTTTGATTCTTGAGTTTTTTTAGAGAAGGGTTTGAATCTTGTTCTTGGATTTTGATCTTGAAAGAAACCCTAATTTTGATGTTATGGATGAATTAGGAGCTATGTGCTTTGATTTTATGTAATTAGGGGTTAAAAGGGTGGAAAAAGACCCAAAAAATCCTTTAATACGTTGTTTCATCGCTGTTTCAAACAAAATTGACAGATTGGGTGATGAAACGTCACTCTGGTGACTGACCGTCACTCTAACTATTAGTTTTGGGCCAGAAAACAGCCTTACTACCTCAGTTGCGATGGCCAAAGTTACGGTCCATCGCTGACTTGATGGTCCATCAGCTTGCCCATCGCTCCTGGGCAGCTCGGACAACTCTTAGTAAAACATCCATAACTTTTTACTCCAATACCGGATTTTTTCAAAATTGGTATCGTTGGAAAGATAGTTCAATTATATTTTTGTTGGTGGGTAATGAGCTTAAAATATCATAGTATAACAAAATATATTTTCATTTAATATTTACTATGACAATATCCATCTCAAGAATTCAATCGGTAAGAGATGTTTTGATTCGTCTAATAGCTTGGACGTATTTGAGGACTTAATATTCATATAAATTGATCATAAAATTACCAAATCACTATAATTTATTTCTCATGAGCTTGAAGCATGGTTCCACTATCGGTTGGGATTCTTGGGGTATTATAATATCTCCCTCTTGGAAATATTCATCCTCGAATGGGACTGACTAAGCTAAGATTTTCGATAGACTGAACTTACTTAAAGGATGTGAAAATATAAAATATGTCTATATGACTGACATTACTAAGATTTATGTTGATCATGCATATTTGATGTATGGTTTTATGACTGAGCTGATACATGAATGCATGACTAAGAGTACTGATAAGTTGATCACACTTATTTGATGCATGAATACATGACTGAACTCACTCATGAACATGTGACAGAACATGTAAGGGTAAAGATACCAAGTTTAAAATAAAAATTGAGCATAGTTGTAACTGAAACTTGAACCATAAGCTGAATGGATTTAAGAAATGATATTACCTTGGGCTGGGTCTGAATTAGCGGAGAAAAAGTAAGGATACTTGGTTCGCATATCTGCTTCTACTTCCCAAGTTTCTCCCTCAACGGGCTAATTCTGCCAAAGAACTTTAACTAGAGAGACTTCTTTGTTCCTCAGTCTGCGAATCTGATAGTAAAGAATTTCAACTAGAATTTTCTTATATGAGAGACTATTGTGAATATCTATGCCCGTAATAAGGACTACAACTGCGATCACCTATGCGCTTCTTTATCAAGGGGACATGAAAGACTGGATGGACTGAAGCTAGATCTAAAGGCAATTCGAGCTCATAAGCTACTTTGCCTAAATGATTGAGAATTTTGAAGGAACCGACATTTTGGGGACTGAGTTTTCCCTTCTTTGTAAATCTCTTCACTTCTTTTATAGGAGAGATTTTCAAAATACTAAATTTTATTTGATCTCAACTCGAGATCCTTTACTGAACACACATGAACAAGAATATAAGTACATGACTAAGTCTGTAACGTGTGATATGAACTGACTATCATGAACAGAACTGAGCCATTGAGTACATGGCTTATGGATGAGATTGGAGATAGAGGGTCAACCTATGGGTACCCACTACTCCAAAATAGGTTTGTTACATGAAGAGAGAGTGGCATGCTTATGTCATGAAAGTTTGGTGTATTATAGCATATCTACCCCTTAGGACACTATGTCCCTTGAAGAATGCTGGGCTAATTTTCTTTTTTTTAGCTATGAGAAAACTGAGTGATGCACAAGGCAACTATGAACTGAATCGTGACTGAATATCTGGATTCTAAAACTAAGGGATAATACATGAATTGAGCTGGACATGCAACTACCTGGTTGATCCATCGTTTATTAGTTACATTCATGAGACTTCGGATAGTGAGACTAGATGAAAAAATGGGAAGCCATACCATATGAACTTGTTCGTCTGACCGCTAAACTGAATCGATGGCTTTACGGACTAACTCATACTGAAACTTATACTAGAATAAAGTATTTCTATGCCACTCTTTCAATAGTGTTCTAGTGACTGTAGGGAGAAAGGAAATCTTGGCTTGGTCTAAGCAGGACATCTGAATAGGGTCTCCCCACATAGCTGGTATTCTTATACTAGGAGGCAATGCCTATGAAACATCATCTAAAATAGAGTGACTAAGCCTTATGCAATGCATCTAAAATACTCAGGCTTAGACATATCCCTTGAATACTCCTTCCACTATACTCTCTACCTTAGTACAGCACATCACTTAAGAATACTAAAAATATTCACATAGGTGCTGAGCACGAATGCATAAACATACTAACTTATCTGATTAGCTGTATGGCTGATTGCTGAATACTGGCAGGTAAGATTGAACTGTACTTAGTCTGAATAACTGGACTAAAAATATGGCGAATTATGCATAGAAGGTAATGATTGAATGGGTTACATGAGATAACTGAGCATAAATGAGTGAAACTGTATTATCTTAAGGATGCAAGACCAAGCTTATAACATTATTTGGAAACATTCTGTAAATCGAGGTACTGAAATACTAATAACTGAATAGCTAATAACCATATGCTATGGTTAAGAAAACCTTGATCTATACTGCGTTTCTGATCTAATTACTAAACTAGAGCTAACATTGTAACTAAGACTTCTACTGGACTCATAATGGAACTAAATTCTGGGTTCTTATAGCCAAATACCGATAACTGAGGTTTAGACTGATATTGAACTCTAATGGCTAAGTAATTGATAGCTAAAAGACATGATTCTGCAGGACTATCTGAGTCTTTTACTGAATAATGATTACTAAGCTGACGCTTTAACTAAGGCCTGATGTATAGAGAATCAACACCATAGATTTCACCGAGGGATCTAAACTGAGGGTATACGTGACGTAATTTAAGTTTGGCTGATCATTCAAAGTAGAGCATGAGTCATATGGGCTGAGCATACTATAAAGCATAACATGAGTGCACGAGTCATAAGCTGCATTACTTAAGTCTAAAGTCTCTGTACTCATGGGACATGATTCGTAACACAGAGTGAACTGGTACTCCTTATACCAGGAACTGTAAGCGTACATGATTCTAACTAAAGTAGACAAATATGAGCGATGATCATAGAGCTGACATATAGGACATGAATAGATATCATGATAACTGATGGGTTTTGAGGATCTATAAAACTTTTTAGAGATGGCCTGCAGGATCACGCTCACTATGGGAGTAGACAAAAATATCATCTATGAAGACTATGATGCACATGTCCAAGTAATGGTTGAATACACGATTCATCGAGTCCATGAAAGTTGTTGGGGCATTGGTAAGACAAAAGGACATGACTAAGAATTTAAAATGACCATACCTTGTTCTGAAATCTATTTTCAAAATATCATATTTGCTGAGTTCTGCTGATGCCATTTTGTATGGCGGAGTAGATATGGGCTAAGTATCTAGAAGAAGGTCAATCCCGAAGTTTATTTCCCTCTCAGGAAGAACTTCGAGAAGATCTTTAGGAAAGACATCTGAATATTCACTCTTAACTGGAACTAACTCAAGACTGGGAGTTTCAAAACTAGAGTCCTTAACTCAAACAAGATAATAGACACATCCCTTAGATATTATTTAATGTACCCAAAGATAGGAAATAAGCTGACCTCTGAAAACTAAAGTATTACCCTTCCACTCTAGGATGGGTTCATTTGGTAGTTGAAACTAGACAACTCTGTTTCTATAGTTGGCTATGGCATGGCAGGAATAAACCCACTCCATGCCGAGAATGACATCAAAATTAGTCGTCTCTAATTCAACTAAGTCTACTAAAGTAATATTTTGAGATAACATCACCGGACAGTTCCTGTATACCCATTGAGCTATGATGGATTTACCCACTATGTTAGAGACTGAAAAGGGCTCTTCTAGAATTTCGAGACTGACTACGAAGTCAACTGCTATATAAGGAGTAACAAAAGACCAAAAAAAGCTCCTAGATCTAGCAAAGCGTAAACACACAAATAAAATATCTTTAACGTACCTGTGACCATATCAGTAGAATTTTCCTAATCTAATCGGGACTGAAGAGCATAGAGTTGGTTTGGGAGCTACCCATAAGTTGCGCTGGAAGTGGAACCCTACTGATTCAAGCGACCAGACTGAACTGAGGAACGTTTCTGCTGACCCTGAAATCTTGACTGAGGACAATTCTCTAACTCTGTTTCTAGGCTTGCAACATCCAAAACATACATCACTTCTAACTCTACAAATACCCTTGTAGTTTTTACCACAAGTCTGGTAAAGAGGATTAGTTCAGGAAAATGCTATACAGCCCTAAGACTTAGGGCCTGGCACCCTATCACTGTTACCATTTCTGAACTTAGGTGCTTGGACACTGACTGGTGGAGTTGGAACTGAGGAGTTTGGGCGGAAATGAGAACGATTCCCACCTTTTGACATAGGCTGATTGAAATTGAAGATGCCTATTCTAGCTTTCTTATTTTCTCTCTTTATTTCTTTCTCCCTATTTTTCCCCACCTCACTCTGCCGGGCATGAATCATATGCCTAGGTAGGAAAATAGCCTTTTGATTACTCTGACCTACTATTGAGTAAGATAAAGTAAGGGAGTAGTTCTAAATTTGCTATGAAGGACATGCTCGTCTAGGGAATCTACCTAGATAGGCTGCGGTGCTGATTGATTCTCAGTTCTCCTTTCGTTAGACCTTTTGGATGGAATTATCTATAAACAAAAGAGAGAAATGTATTAGACTGAGAGTTAGATTTGAGCTAATGCTTACTAGTATAACAGGAATACAGAAAGAAGGGAAACTATTCCTAAAACATCTTATAGCCTTTTGTACATAAATGTGGCGTGCAACAGACCCATCCATAAGACTCTACTAGATGTGGTTTTTCAGACTTCCTAGGACACTGTTCAACCTTAGGCTCTGATACCAAGTTTGTAACACCTTGAATCTGGTATCCGGAATGCCACACAGTTCTTATTACCCAGAAGGACCACAATCTAACCCATGACGGATATCTATAATTTAACACTGCATAACATACTGTATAAATATGGAATAAAAGGCTGAAAGGCCTTAAGGTTCAAAAATATGATAAAACATAACATCTCAAGATATGGTATATCAATACCAAAATAATTGAAATAACTGTCTGAACATGCTAGTCCGAAAGCCTCTAAACTATCTGAATAAGGAGTTGATGGGACATGTCCCTAACTAACTCGAACTACTAAAATAAACTAAGTATTGAAAGAATGAAATAGTCAGATAATAACATCCTTGAATAATGAGGACTTACTGCTAGTCTGTCTACTGAACAACTGATGTACTGAGGATGCTCTTAAGCTCGTGCTTCTGAACTGATAGTATAAAACACTGTAGCATAAATGTGTCAGTATGATTGATTGTACTGGTATGCAAGTGAGGTAGGATGAATGTAAGGGGTTTATATGCATGAACAATACTAACTAACAGAATAACATGAATGTGAGAATATATTCATAAATACGTGAACTGTGACTGAGATCATGACACTACTGAATTTGAATACTGATAACATAAGTTTCTTATATCTGATAAGCTATTATCTGAATAATTATGTATGACAGTCCTATTACTGATGGAACTAGCTGAGTTTCGTAGTAAACTGGGTGACTGTATATGACAGTCCTAAATTTTGTAAAACTATCTGAGTTTTATTACTGAGACTGAGACTGAGATTGTAACTGTGGGAAGTAGTCATCTAACCGATATTCCCTAAATAAGATAATATAATTGAGTTGGGTTCTAATCTATAACCCAAATTAGAAGGGTGTCAATACCGCGCCATTGGTAAGGACAAGCTGTGAGTAATCCCTCACCTAACAGGTACTCTAAAGAGAATGGTGGGACCCTCATCTATAATGTTAAGTCACCTCATCAACCTTCATCTAACAGGTTAGATATCTCAACCTACGCTGGCTACGTAGTTCTAAAGTGCAAAGATTGCTTCTAAGAATTAGACCCTCTACTCGTAGGTGAGTTCCCATCTTTGGGCTCACTCGGTGCTGAATCCTACCCCCATCTATATATACAATGAATTAATTTTACTGAAATAACTAGACTAAGTTAACTGAGTTTCGTTAACTGAGGGAATATTACTGGGATTTGATAACTGACTGAGATTACTGAGTTTTCCAGAGTCATGAGACTGGCTGAATTCTACAGAACATGGCTGTACTGAGAGTATCTTTAAAACTGACACTGGCTCAGCTAAATAATTGGGTACAAGTACCCCCAGGACCCGATAGCATGAAACTGACAAGACATGACACTTCCTGGACTTACGACCATAATCAACCACCTATAATACAATCATTGGGGAATTTCATGATGCACTTGATTATCATGATCTGGTACATGAATAGGAAATCATATAAACATGTCATAATTTCATTGGGTAATCGGATGAACAATCCATCAAATAATTTTAATACAGAACAATAACATGGAAGTCATTTTGAACATAAGGATAAAGTATGGGTTCATCAATTTGGTCATAATTGAGTCCTAAAGCATGATTCTTGTTCTTTGGGCATTTTATCAAACACATTGCATGCATAAACTTAGTCTTAGGCATATACACTAGTTCATACATCATGTTGTACTTTAATAACTCTAGTTAAAAGTTTCCAACCCACTTACTAGCATAATTTCATGAAAAGTACATAAAGACTCCAACTTGGGATTCATACAACCACATCAACATAATTAAAATAACTCAGAACATCAAAATCCTAATTCATGAGTTTAAAAATGGGATTATTGAGATTCATGGGTGAAATAAATCCATGAATCAATACTTTACATACCTCAAAATCTTGAATCTTGAAAGATGTTAATTTTTGTTGAAGGTTCTTGAACGGTGATGTTTTGATTCTTGAGTTTTCTTGGAGAAGGATTTGAATCTTCTTCTTGGGTTTAATCTTGAAAGAAACCCTAATTTTTATGTTATGGTTGATTTAGGAGCTATGTGCTTTGATTTGATGTAATTAGGGGTTAAAAAGGGTGGAAAAAGACCCAAAAAGCCCTTTAAAATATTGTTTCACCGCTGTTCGGACAAAATTGATGGTATGGGTGATGGACCATCACTCTGGTGACTTACCGTTACTCCAACCATCAGTTTTGGGCTAGAAAATGGCCTTACTACCTCAGTTGCATGTAACAATTCAATTTTCTAGAACCGAAATGTCACACGATGCTCATGATCCCGAAGGACCACAAGCTAACTCTTTACTTATATCTATACCTAAGCAGTGCATAGTATCTGATAAATGTAAAAAAATGGCAAAAACTAGACATAAGGTTCAAAACATCTAAAATACTCTAAAACTGTAAACTGAATACTGTTACATCTATTCGAAAAGCCTCTAGACTATCTAAACTGTGGCATTGATGGGATGTGTCCCCAACTAACTCCGTCTAAAAAAAATAAACATGATCTGATGCAATAGTAAAATAAGGACCATCCTCAAATGAAGAAGACTTACTGCTACGTCTACTGCTGTTGACTGGGACTGAGCTGCCAAGGGTACTCAGGATCTCGTGCTTCTGAACCTATGGTGTAAAGTAAAACACCTTAGAATAAATGCGTTAGTACATAGGAATATACTGAGTATGAAGATAAGGTCAGACTAAATACAAGGGCTTATAGATGAACAATTACTTAACTAAATAATCATGAGAGTATAGAATGAGAACATCTGTATGAATGCACAAACCATAACTAAAATCATCGTGACTCAAAATACCAAAACTCAAATACTGCTTTACTAACATCTGGACTAATACTGAGATACTTAATAACTGGATCTTCTGATATTGATAATTGAGTACTGAAGTTGAGATCAGTCCTATCTAGTGAGTGATCTCGGAAACTGATGATACTAAAGCTGATTGACTGAATCTACTCATATAAATGACTAAATTCTAAGCTTTCCACTTCGACTGACTGAATTTGACATCAAACCTCTTTAACGGATGATCCCTGAATCTACTATCGATGATAATAGATGATTATGTATGATAATGAGAAAACTCAACTAAATCTGGGAATGAGATCAGGACAATCTAATGGGTGATATCTAGATCTGATAATAAGAATACTCTACTGAATCTGAGATTGAGATCAAGCCTATCTAACGGGTGATCTCTATATATGATAATGAGATTACTCAACTGAATCTGAGACTGAGATCAAGCCGATCTAATGGGTGATCTCTGTATTTGATAATGAATAACTTTATGTGAAACCAGGTCTATATAACGGCTGGTCCATAAATCTATGGAACTATCTAAGTTTCTTACTGATATCGGTGACTGTATCTGACAACTCTGATTTTTGAGTTCTACTCTAAAGACTGATACTAAAATTACAACTGTAGGAGTTCTTACTTAACTGACATGCCTCAAATCTTAATTGGTAGGGTCCAATCTGTAACCCCAACTGGAAGGGTGTTAAATTGTGCCACCGGTAAAGACCTCTACTATGGTCAAGCTCTCTAACGGGTGACCCTCATTGGAAGTCAAGCCTAAGGCAGTATAATAGTCAAGCCTTCTTCTAATGGGTGACTCCTATTCCTAATGACTCTGCCTCTCTAATAGGGAGCCTCCATCCCTGTAGTCGCTCGGTGCTAGCTCCTACTCCCAACTGAAAGACTTTGAACTGATTCTTAACTGAACTTAGACTGAGCTGAGTCTATTACTGATCATATTTCTCTACTGATCTGGCAGAGTTAAGATGAGTTCACTTGGTTCTATTATCTAATGAAATACTATTGAATCTCGGTATCTAATTGAATGATACTAAGCTTTGAATAGATTATTTGAAAGCTACTGAGGTCTGAACTGAACACTTGAATACTACTAGATCTGATCTAAGTATTGAATTGAGGCTAGAAGCCAAGTGATACTGAGATTACTGAGATTTCTTATGTTCTGTAACAGTCTGAGAGTTCTAAGTTTTATAACTCACTGAGTTCTGAGAATTGGGGCTTGATTGAGATTATCGTGAAAACTGATACGGGCTCTAGACTCCAACTAATTTGTCGAGTATAAATATCCCCAGGACTTGATGACATAAAAGTAAAACATAACCATTCTTGACCATGAACATTCATTCACCATCACAATCGCTAAAGCATTTCTTCGAACACTTGGAAATCATAAGCATGTGATAGTAAAGGGAGACACGCTGGCTTATACTTCATTCAATAAGGTCATTCATAAAACACTTAAGATGTATTAAATAACACACAATTGGGGAATTTCATGCTATCATGCGACAATTCATTCACTAAGGCTTTTCAACAAATACTTGGCATGCATTGGCTTGCACACAATTGGGGATTTCTAGTCAAAATTCTATAATAGCACTAATTCTTCCACATAAGCATTTTATCAAACATATGGGGAGCATGCTTTGCTTATTCAACAATTTCTCCACTTAATTGACATGAACACATCACTTAACAAGCAACTTAAAGAGGGTTTATTATGAACATCACATGAATATCACATACTAGGGTCAAAGCTTGAAAACCTTGTAAACAAATATGAATCAAAACTCAATAATAGCATAAACATCAATTTCAACTCATATGAATAATGAAAACACATAAATATAAGATCTTTGAAATTTAGAAAAGGATTCTTGAGCTTCTTGGATGAAATAGACCTAAGAATCAACATCTGCATACCTTAGGAAACTCTTTCTTGAAGGCTCTTAAAGAGATTCTTGATTTCTTGATTTTTTTTTCTTGAAGAAAAAAGGGTATTGATTTTGTAGGAAACCTTAGTTTTTGATATTGAAGATGAAGAATGAAGTTTTGAGCCTTTATCAGATATAAATAGGGGATGAAAAGAGTGGAAAAAACCAAAACCCCCTTTAAAAAACAACTTAAAATTACCAATCGGGACATGTGATGGTGGGGTGAGATGGTCCGTCGCTGGGTCACGGTCCATCGAACTGACCATTGCATTGGAACTTACTTCCTTGGTGCGATGGTGGGGTGTGATAGTTCGTTGCTAGTTCGACGGTCCATCTGACCTCTCCATCGCACTCAACCAGAGAGTGGATTTACTGCCTCGATGCGATGATGGGATGCGACAGTCCGTCGCTAGCTCTATGGTCCATCGGACCTCTCTATTGCACTTGGGCGATTCAGACTACTTTTTGTAATTCGGACATAACTTCCTCATATGATGTTGAATTTTAACAAAATTGGTATCGACTAAAAACTCATTCAATTCTCTACATGACAAAAAGTCGATATTAGTGAAATTCTGCACGGTTTAAAATATTCCTCTTTTGGGAAGTCACTTTTCAATATTTTAGAGCCATATTTATGCTTCACTTGATACACTCTAAGGATTAGACTAAGAGAGAATTTTGTGGTTCCATACATTGCCATGGAAAAAGCAATAGTTCGTCAGCTTGCCTTTCACTCCTGGGCAGCTCGGATAACTCTCAGTAAAACGGCCATAACTTTTTACTCCTATATCAGATTTCAGAGAAATTGGTATCTTTGGAAAGATAATTCAATTATGTATCTGTTTTCAGGTTATGAGTGCAAAAATTCATAGTATAAAAATATATATTCTTATTTGATGTTGACTATGACAATATCCTTCTCAAGAATTCAATCGGTGAGAGATGTTTTGATTCGTGTAAAAGATAGGATGTATTTAAGGCCTTAATATACATATAAATGGATAATTAAACTACCAAATCACTATAATTTATTTTTCATGAGCTTGAGGCATTGTTCAACTATCAGTTGGGATTCTTGGGGTATTACAGTTAGCCTGTAGAACTAAAAAGGTCACCTTCTCTTTTCCTAATAACCCAGTAATGGAGTGAGTGGGATATTCTCTAGCACCTAAAGGTAAAATCATATCTTATCTTAGAGTACATAAGCTTATATCAAAGGTCTGTACTATCTTGTTCAAGTTAAAGATTCTAGCAACAAAAGTTCGTCTCTCCAGTCTATTCCCGTAGTTAATGAATTCCTAGAAGTTTTTCCCGATGACCTTCTCGGGATACCCCAGAGAAAGAGATAGATTTTGGAATTGATTTGTTGCCAGACACCTGTAATACCTCATATTTTTCCTGGACTCTGGACAACTTATGACTCATTCTTTAAAGTCATAAAGACTCTTATGAGTTATGTGTGGTGGTCATATCTAAGAAAGTGTGTTTAATTTGACATTATTTTCTAGGTATGACTTGTCACCTAAGAATCTTCAAGAGGGGTATGAATCATATGAAACCAATTCGTAAGGACATCAGTGTAAAATCATTGAGGTTCTGTCCAAGATATGAGTCATGGATACTAGTCGTATACTAAGGTATGAGTCATAAGATATAACCTGTATCCTGACTAGTAGTCCATCCAATTATCAATTCACACGTATTGGTAGCTTTATAAGTTACTTGGTCATATATTAAGTCCTCAAATAGCTCTTAGTTCATGAACAAGTCAAAACCTCCTTTATCGATTAAATTCTTGGGATGTACATAACTATAGTCATCTTCAAATGATCATAACTTCTATTTTACAAATAATTTATGATCCCATGACCCATCAATAGAAATTTAATTGAATTAGCTTTCCAAGGATACCAATTTTGCCTTAATTCAACATCGAGGTGAAAAGTTATGGCCGAAATACTAAAGCACTGTCAAGCTGTGTCACACACTATCTAGCATACGGGTTGACAAGTCCAACTCACACCCAGACTATATGAGTCATATGGTAGACCCATAAGGACTGCCGAGAATTGTCTGTGAAGTTTAGTTTAAGTGCTTTTTAGTCTTTTACCCTCTATTTCCATTGATTAAACAACATAAACTTCTTATTCCACTCTTAAGAACAAGATTAGGGTTTCTTCTCAAGATTATCTCCCAAGTTTCAAGATTCAAAATCATGAATATAAAGAACATCAAGATTAGGGTTCCTCACCCAAAAGAATTCAAGCCTCTCTTCTCAAGAATAAGAAATTCAAGATATCTTCTTCAAGAACTCATGAATTCAGGTTCCAATTTCATGCTTTCTTCAAGAAATCATGAAAACTCAAGAAAATCATGTATGTGAGGTATTCATTAATGGGTCTCATTCAACCATGGGGCCTAAAAACCCTTTACCTTCAATTAAAGATTGAATTTTCTATCATTATGATATTTTATATATTCAAGACAGATTGAATTTCATGTTTTCATGGTTATTTGAATTCAATTCAGCCCATGAAGGATCTTATGTAAGATTTTGAATTCCTCATGCTGTGAATTTAAGTTTCCTTTGCTTTATTCAAGTGAATTCTATGAGAGATCCTAAACTCATGATTTATAGCAACATTCTTATATTTTAAATTCATGTTTTCCCCATGTTTGATAAGTGCCCATATGTTGAGTTGAACCATGATTCAATGCTACAGTTTGAGTTTAAATGTCATGTTTCAATGATCAATGAGTGCTGGTGGGTTATGAACACCCGATACCTATGTATTTTACATGATTTTAGATTTTCAAGTAATGATTTAGTTCAATTATGAATATTACCATATAGTCAGTTATTATGCTTATCTCGCACACTATCAGTTTACTTATTTATGATTACTTTACACTATGTATGCACTAATTTGTTCAAAATACCATGACCTAAGATGGGAGTAGGATTTAGCACTGAGTGAACCCAGGGATGGGGGCTCACCTGCCAGTAGAGGGTGTGACCTTTAGTAATCCCTGAGTTCTAGAACTACGTTGCCATCGCAGGTTTGAGATGTATTCTTTCTAGTTAACGGTTGACACATATCTCATGAGACAACTTGCCAGTAGACAGTGACTCCTTAGTCCTTCGGGAAACCAGTTCAATGGATCAATACACCCAGTGTTAGTACCTGTGACATGATACTGACACCCTTCCCACTAAGGTTATAGGTTGGACCCCGATTAGCTCAGATTGAGGCATGTCAATTACATGATACCTCCCACAGTCTTAGTACAGTATTCAGTTCATTTTTAGTTTAGGTTAGCTTGACCAAGTGTACAAATTCTTAGTTATTTAGTTATCAAATTTTAGTCTTTTAGTTTACAGATTATTTCAAAAATATGTATACGATTGGTCTTGCATTCACAGATGTTACAGTTTTCATGAATTCATGTTTAGTTATCTCATGCTATTCAGTTAGTCATTATCTCATATACACAGTACCCTACAGGTTTAGTCTAGTTATTTAGACTAAGTATAGTTTAGTTTTACATAATTAATATTCATATATCCACTACCCAGCATACCGATGTTAGTTATTCTTTTACTTAAATTTTTGTTGTTTGGTCACACAGACAACAATCATTTAGTTAATCATATCTACTTAGTATATGTTATGTTGGTTTTGTAAGTTTATTCATTCAGGCTCAGTATGTTTGCATATTTAGATCCATGAGTTAATTCAGATCCCATCAGATAGTTTCAGATCCGATATTTCAGATCCCATCAGATAGTTTCAGATGCGATATTCATACGTCATCCTCAATAAAACTTTTACAACATATTCAATCTTAAAAGAGAATGTCTTACAACATTTATGTTTCTACCGCCTTCTAGCTAACAGAATTATTCTCAGATCATAATATAAATTCTCTATGACTTACACTTTTTATGTTTAGTCATGTTTCAAATGTATAATTTAGCAAATAACTTATATCCTTAATTTTACAACATTTTTGATATATTTCCATGATTTAGTACTTGTCTCCATATACTCATTACAATACAATATATTGACTACATATATGCATTTGTAGAGACATCCTTTATAATAAAGGTATCCTATGTAACTCTTACACCAGGGTCAGAAAGTTTGTAGCTTTTAGCCAGTAACTGATGAGTCCTCCTATTTCAAGAACTCCAGACAGTTGTAGATCATGTATTTTATTTTTAATTTTCCATATGTAATGATTAGTGGTAGTTAGAGGCATGTCCCAGCTATCTATAGTCAGTATAGTAGAGGCTTCATAGATGTTAGTCAGAGTCAGTCATGTAATGTGAGTTTCTTTCTTCAATTTTATAATGATTTAAATTATATCAGTATTAAGTTTAATCGGACTTTTTATGATTATGCTTCTGCAAAGTAAATGAAGTTTTGTTTTACATATTAAATGAGTTGCTCAATAGTATGCCAATTCATGGGTTAGCTGGGGAACGCTTGTGGTTCCAAGCACCGTGTTATGACTAGGGGGTAGTCTTGGGTCATGACAACAACCATCCTATTTTTATCCTGCCATACAGAATGGATCCTTTTGAATTGAAAGAGTTGAAAGAATAGTTAAAAGACCTTCTTGTCAAAGGCTTTATTCTTCCTAGTATCTCTTCCTGGGGTACTCTGGTACTCTTCATGCATAAGAAAGACGACTCCCTCCGTATGTGTAAAGATTATCGCCAGCTGAACAAAGTCACAGTCCAGAATAAATACCCTATCCCTAGAATCGATGATCTCTTTGACAACCTCCAAGGTGCCAAATATTTTTCCAAAATAAACCTTCATTCAGGGTACTATCAGTTGAAGGTTAGAGAGATTGACATTTCTAAAATGAATTTCAAAACCCGATATGGTCACTATGAGTTCTTAGTGATTTACTTTGAACTAACTAATGCCCCCACACCTTTTATGGACCTAAGAAATAAGGTGTTTAATTAGTTTCTAGATATGTTCATCATAGTCTTTATCGACTACATCTAGATTTAGTCTAAGAGTGAAGAGGATCATGCTAATCACCTCAGAATCATCCTTTAGCACCTCAAAGATCATGAGTTGTATCCAAAGTTTTGCAAGTGTAAATTCTGGCTTAGTGCTATTGCTTTCCTGGGTCACATTGTTTCTACTGAAAGAATTAAAGTCCACCGCCATAAGGTTGAGGCAGTGAAAAAATAGCCCAGACCTACTACTCTAACTGATATGAGAAACTTATTAGGTTTGGTAGGGTATTATAGAAGATTTTTAGAGAGTTTTTCCTTCATAGTTTCTCCACTTAATAGATTGACTCAGAAAAATGTGAAATTCTTATGGTCTGACTCTTGTGATAATAGTTTTGAGAAACTGAAAGATGACTACCGTACTAATTTTGACTTCACCTGAGGGTTTGTAGGGCTTTGTTATGTACAGTTATGCATCCTAGGTGGGACTTGGGTGTGTACTTATGCAATATAGTAAAAGTCCACCGCCATAAGGTTGAGGCAGTGAAAAAATAGCCCAGACCTACTACTCTAACTGATATGAGAAACTTATTAGGTTTGGTAGGGTATTATAGAAGATTTTTAGAGAGTTTTTCCTTCATAGTTTCTCCACTTAATAGATTGACTCAGAAAAATGTGAAATTCTTATGGTCTGACTCTTGTGATAATAGTTTTGAGAAACTGAAAGATGACTACCGTACTAATTTTGACTTCACCTGAGGGTTTGTAGGGCTTTGTTATGTACAGTTATGCATCCTAGGTGGGACTTGGGTGTGTACTTATGCAATATAGTAAGGTGGTGGATTACACATCTAGACAGCTAAAGGTGCATGAAAAGAATTATCCCACCCATGATTTAGAATTAGTGGTCTGGTGTTTGCATTAAAGATTTGGCACCATTATCCTTATAAGTTGCAGGTTGATGTATGTGCTAATCACAAAAGTTTGTAGTATGTTTTCATGCAAAACGAATTGAATCTAAGGTAGAGGCGGTAGTTGGAATTGTTGAAGGATTATGATAGAATCTTGAATTGCCATCCGATCAAGGACAATGTAGTGGAAGATGCCCTTAGTAGATTATCAATAGGCAGTCTTTCTCATGTAGAGGAAGGAAAGAGGAATATGGTGAAGGATATTCATCAACTTGTAAATTTGGGAGTTCGACCCCTAGACTTCAAAGATGGAGGAGTGTTTGTACATAAGGTGGCTAAATCTTCTCTGTGTGTGGAGGTTAAAGAAAAGCAAAACAAAGACCCTATCCTGATTAAGATTAAGGAAGATGTTGGTCAACAAAAAGTAATGGCATTTGAAATTGGGGGTGATGGGATTTTGAGGTATAAAGGTAGGCTATGTGTGCTGAATGTGGATGGACTATGAGAAAGAATTCTTGATAAAACTCACACTTCTAGGTGTATGGTTCACCTCAGCTCTACTAAAATGTATCATGATCTTAAGAAGATTTACTAGTGGAAAAACATGAAAAGAGATATTGCTAACTTTGTGTCTAAGTGTTTGAATTGTCAACAAGTCAAGGTAGAACATTTGAAACCAGGGCACTTCCCAAGAGATATATTTACCTACGTAAAAGTACGAGATGATCAAAATGGACTTCATTACAGGACTTCTAAGATCCCGGAACTAACATGACTCTTTTTGGGTGATTGTATACAAGATGACCAATTTTGCCCATTTTCTTCTAGTACGGAAAAATTATTCGGGGGATGACTATACTAAGCTATATATTTGAGAGATATTTCATTTAAATGCCACTCCGGTGTCTATTATATTTGAAAGAGGTACACAGTTCTCTTTTCAATTTTGGCAGTCTTTTCAAAGGGGTCTAGGAACCCAAGTAAACCTTAGTACTTCCTTTCACCCTCAAATGGATGGGCAAGTAGAGCGCACCATTCAGACCCTAGAAGATGTGTTGAGGGCTTGTGTGATTGACTTTAAGGGTGATTGGGTGGATCACTTTCCATTGATAGAATTAACCTATAATAATAACTATCATTCCAGTATTCAGATAGCTCCTTTTAAAGCCCTTTATGGGAGAAGATATAGGTCCTCTATTAGGTGGTAGAAAGTGTATAAAAACTATTTGTTTGGACCTGATCTTGTTCATCAAGTGATGGAGAAAGTAAAGGTCATTAGAGAGAAACTTAAGACAGCCCATAGTCGCCAAAAGTCCTATGCCGATGTTAGAAGAAAAGAATTGGAGTTTGAGGTTGATGATTGGGTTTTTCTAAAAGTCCCCTATGAAGGGAGTTATGCAATTCACAAAGAAATAGAAGCTCAGTCCTTATTATATAGGACCATATTAGATTATGAGAATGATCAATGGAGTTGCTTATGAGTTAAATTTGCCTGCCAGCCTGGTTTCTGTGCATCCTATGTTTTATGTATTGATGCTAAATAAATATATTGGTGATCATTCTCTTATGTTGCCTATGGAAAATATTAATGTAAAAGACTCATTGTTATATAAAGAAGAACCCATTGCTATTTTAGATCGCCAAGTTTAGAAGTAAGGAGACAACTTCAGTTATGGTGTTGTGGAGGAATCAAAAAGATGAGGAATCTACTTGGGAGTTGGAGAATGACTGTGTATGAGGTATACAACTCTCTCTAAAACCATGGATTATTATATGGAAGTGACTTATACTACTTTTTCCCTTCCATATAGTGCCTGAAATCGTACTTTTTGGGTCCTGAGTCATCATTAAAGGGCAAATGATCCCAAGGGGGGATAATGTAACACCTCGTATTATTCCTGGCTTAATTCAACTCTTAGTTGCATGCATTGGGGGTTTAGGGCCTGAAAATTTTTCTAAGTGTTGGGGACTTAGTCATATCTTAAGCCTCTTAACTTTGAAGATTTTTAAATTGATATTTTTGATCTTCCCGACCTTGAGGCATTGGTTTTTTAGTTAATTCATGTTCAGGGGTGTAAGAATCATGTCTTCGGGAAGTTTTAGATTTTTTGAATGAGGATTGGGTCGTGTTTGGATTTTGATTCCAGTACCTCATCGCTATAGCATCGGTCGCGGTGCCTATAGTAATGGGGCCCTCATCGCATCAAGGTGGCTCTTTAAAATGCATTTATGTTGAGAATTTAATTACCTAAGGGTAAATTGAGTCTTTTTCTCTCAACCTAATTCATCTAACCCTGATTAAAATCATCAATTAGGGCGTAAATTACCTATTTTCTCCAATTGTACTCTCAAAGAAACCCTTCCCTCTTCCCTAAGAACAAGAATTCAAGCCTTTCAAGTTTAAGATTCTTAATAAAGTGTCAAGATTAGGGTTTAATTCTTCAAGCTAATAAACTAAAGGTACGTGGGACTATACTAACCTTCATAGGCATAGTGTATTTGTTTTTAAAAAAGTTTTAAGGCTATGAAATCATGTATTTATGAAGGATTTTGAGAACACTTTAAAGAATATGCATTATGAATCTATTTAGATGATTTAACATTTTGGTCTTGAGGTTTTCATGGAATTGAATTATGTTCGCGTATATATATAAGTATTTTTAGTTTTGCAAATTTGAATTGAGAGCATGAATAGCGAAACTTCCTCTCTTGTTATGATAACTCTTGATTTCACATGGTATGGATTGTTCAACTGCATGTTTAGAAACATGAGATAAATGTATTAATATTGTTTGTGAACTTGATATCAGTTATGAATTGAAGAGAGGGTGTTTTCTTATCTATAAAATGTTCAATATGACAATTGAAAGAATTACATGTGTTGTTATGAAGAAGTTGGAAAATCTTTGCATAAGCTTTTACACATTTTGAAGTACAAATTCTCTTGCATTGTTTAAATATGTTTGGTGGTCAAATAAATTATTTTGATTAAGAAGGCTAAATCATAATGTGATATGGAGTGTATATATGACTTGCAAGTCTTCGTATGATGATACTGAAATAGATGATGCCATGATAGACTTAGAATAGAGGATAATACAGATTTTAGTTAGTTTTTTATATTTAGATTTCAAAAAAATGCATGTTTAGAAAAGACTAAAAATGGGCCTAAAGAGAGTTAGGTGGTTACCCAAAGAAGGTGATGTCTGAGCTAATGCTAACACATTTGAGGCTTTTAACTAAGAATAATTGTGAAGTATTAAGTGACTTTTGTCATTTTTGATTGGTTTATGTTTGATTTTGCAGTAGAAGATAATATGATAGAGAACCAACAAGAATGGAAACAAAGGAGTTAAAATCAGAAGTAGATAGAGGTAAAAGTGTGGCTGATGACATTTCTGATAGGTCGTCAGCCTTGTGATAAGCTATCAGATTCTTCGTTAGCCATAGATAGAGAATTAGCCTAAGAGTGAAAGCTGTAATGAAATTTTGTGATACGTCATCAAGGATCTGATAAGCCGTCAAGAATGCTGTCAACCTAAGGCAACACATAAGAACTGGAGAAGAGCCTTGATGAAATTTTGTGATAGGTCGTCAAAGAGATGATAGGGCATCATTTTTTGTCATAAGTGATAGGCAGCAAGTACCAAAAGCATAAAGGAAGGTAGCGATATTTTTGATAAGTCGTCAGCCTCCTGATAGGCTATCACAAATGGTGTCACCTAGTCCTAGGAATTTCTGAATTTTATTATTTTATTTCCATAATTAGGATGAACTATTTAAAGCCTTGTTAGGGTTTTCTTAGGAGTTCCTGACCTTGAGTTTTGAGCAGCAAACTCTGATTTTTTTCTCTTTAACATCTTGGCTTGAGAAAGCAATTACTTTTAAGAGATTATATTCATTATTTTAGGATTTGTTTTGTGAGTTAATCTGAGAATCTCTAGTTTCTATTCATCTTGTGGTAAGTTTATCTTTCAAAGCATGAATTCATCTAGGTGTTTCAATTATTACATCATGAGCGGCTAAATTCCTTTAATTTGAATTATGTGATCTAGGGTTAGGTCTTGATAAGGTGTTGAGTGTTCAAGATTAGAAAGATCGGTAGGACTCCTTGATGATTTTGATGTTTTAATTATTGTGTATTGGTTGCAAATAATAGATGCCACTTACTTTGATTTGCTTGAGAAAGAAATCAAATTTAGTAGGAAGTGAATTATCAACAGGGACTTGGAAATACTCCGTTTAATAATGATAGCTGTAATAAGGTTGGTTAACCTGAGGTAAAATATGGGCAGTGAATATCAATTCCCTAAGTCTGAGAGGATTAGGTAATTAAATGCTTAGGTAGGTCGAGATATATTTAAGCATAACTTTGATAAAAATAACTTGTTGTCCTACCTACCGTGAGAATCTTGAACCACTAGTAGCATCTGTCAAGTACCAAAATCCCTAGTGAACATAATTTTGGTGTTTTTTCATAAACTCTTGATTACAAACACTGAATCTAAAGCAACCAACGATTACTTATTAAGCTAAAAACCCCTTTTTCTAGAAACATCCAACTATTAGTTGATTAAATCGCAAACGACTTACGTTCACACCAAATTCCCTATGAGATTCAACCCCAACCTAGTTGAGTTTTATATTGAAAATGATTGCTTACATTCTAATTCGAGAGGTGTAATTTAAGTGTTATCAGAAGGCATAAGTTTAGATAACTCATTGCTCAAAATCATGTTTTGCTAACATGGGTTTTATTATGTCCCAAATAGGGATTATACACTGGCCTTGTGCCCTCTGGCATATCAGAATCATAAACTTTAACCCTTGCGGCAAACATAGGTTAGGGGCTTGGCTGCTTAGTCAAGGGTGAATTCCATATAGTCCATGGTGTTGTAGACTTGTAGGGTGTACCACCTAACTTAGAAGTAAGACAAAGAGTCGAGTCGAGTTACTTACATAAGTTTTGAAGCTTACAGAATATGCCCATGTGCTTTCAAACGTTTTATGATTACATCTTTTATGAAATGTTGTCACTTATGTTGTATATCAGTATTTTGTATTTGGATTATTCTACATACCAGTACCTTTATATATTGACCCTAATATTTCATGATCTAAGGCTCAATCCTGCGGTCTCGCAATGTAGTAGATCATTGTCAGACATTTGGAGTTGGTGAGCCACCCTTATTTTGAAAGGCCTTGTTCTATGCAATATTTTTATTTGGTTTTAGTTCATGTTCCGACAAGGGTCTTGTACTAAATTTAGATAGATTGTTGTTTTTTAGCTTAGTTGAGCGTTCGCAGACTTGTTTCTATTTGGTTTTGGGTCTTTTCCAAACTTACCTTCTGTATTGTTATGTTGAAATAATAAGATGGTCTTGTTTCCAATTTACTTCCAAATTTTATGATATATTAATTATGTATATGATCACAAGTTGAGAGGGCTCTCGATCCTTCACGGTTTGGGATGCCCATCGTAGCCAAGGCCTCCGTTTGGGTCGTGACAAACATCATGCTAGAAAGACCTGTAAAAAAAGGACTCTAAGTCACTGGTTGGGAACAATAGTAGATATAGACTCTTCATTGTAGCAACATTGACATAACAACTCCCCATTGCATCTATGATATTACTACAATGATGTTTTTATTGCTACAACAACTTTACTATAGCGGTAGATCCATCGCTGCAGTGACGCCCCGACAGAATGATGCTAAAACCTTCCTCTATTTTTGTGATGTTTTGTACTCTGTATAAACATTCCTATATTGGTAATATGGATGAATAGAAATAGTTAGATGACATAATATCAATCTAATAGTTTACTAAGTTAAGTATGATAAAATAAGAGGTCGTAAAAGTATGAAAACCAAATAATGATTGTTTTTACATGCCCCAAACGGGGGAATCTTAAGACTAGAAATAGTAATAAGCTACGGAAAAAGGGAAATTGTATAATGTACAATATAGGAGATCTAGATGGAGTCCTTATCATCTTCAAGGCTCAAGACATCGGAGCCCTCGTCATCCATCCATTAAGGATGAGAACTCTTCCACGTCTTCCTTCTTCAACGTCAAAAGTTTCTGGTTGGGGACTTTACATTTAAGCATGACCTTCATGGTCTTCAACATGCAATCCAAAGAGCATATCATAGGACAAACTTGAGTAAGGCATATGGGACTACTCCTAGTAGTTGTATATCATAGCAATGTTTCAACATCCAAGTTCCCAAGGGATGCAAGGTTCTATATGGGAGGGTTAACATACTCTTCGCCCTATCTGACCTTGATACTCTCTTCTCTAATATTTTTCTTTTTATTGATCCAACTTAGTGAACCCTTTAATTTTAGTGGGATGGAGGGCATGTCACACTCTTCAAAAGAGTGACCTTCCTCTATGGGCATATCTGCTCTCTAGCATATCTTGATAATCAAGTTAAAAAAGAAGAAATCCCTTGAAGGCCCTTGACTTATGTAGAAGTACTTCCACTCATAGATGATTTGCGTTTCCACTTTTATCACGATCCCATAGAGAGAACACGCCACAACAAGAGCCAGATAGAAGGTCATATTTGTAACATTTCCTAAAGGATGAATCCTCCAGGATGAAAAATTCAGCCACTTACCAGCCTTTACTGTGACAGAGGTACTTTTGGTTTTCCTAACACTCATCCACCATACATTATTCTGCTAACCCTCAACACCAAAGACTTTACGCTAACCAGTTTAATTTGGCCTCAGTGACTTTCACCTCAAAGGCAACATTGGAGGGGTTTGGCACCCCTAAAGTGTCATTGATGATGGAAGCATTTGCTGAAATATTCTTCCCTAGAATACGGATGGTGGGTTGAGGAAAGGACTAGTCCATAATTATGAGTAAGGAATAGTAATCTTGAACTATCTCTAGATTTTAAATGGGAATAGACTCTATCAAAATCTCCCATACAAAGGAACATAATGAATTGTAGAAGTCAGGTCTTTCTTCATCCACGTCTTTCATCATGAATCCCTTATCATGGATAAAGCCTTAAGTACTCAACCCCTCATTATAGTAGTAGCAACAAGAACAGTTTGGGAATCATCAGTATAAGGGTTGGTTATGGTAGTAGTCCTGCAAAAATTACATTATAGTAATTAGAATCCAATTAGGGATGCTATGGAAATGAAAGAAATCAAAATGAAATTTGAAAAATATCTGGGAAGTCTACTTCCCAATTGTCACTATGGAGATAAGGCTTTACCATAGCAACATTACTGGAATGAAAATTCCATCACTTTAGTGAATCCTTCTTCCCTGATGAGTTATGACACCTCCAAAGGCGTATTTTTAAAATTTTTCATCAAATTTTAAGTTTTTTTGCATAGATTGGACTTGGTTGGGTATTTTAAATGCTTTTACACTAAATTAGGAGTGATTAATAACCAATACAAACCTCAATTAATTGTAAATCTTAGAAGAAGTTATCTCTTCCTATTCTACCTATTTCCATCCTAAAATTTGCTATGAACATCATGAATCTAATCCCAAGAATGTTGTAGGAGCATTGAAAATGTTAGATTGTATAACATGATTCATAAATTTATTCATAGAAGCAAAAATTTCAAAGATTTAAAGTTTCACCCAAGATCATGTCAAAAAATCCACTTTCTATCCTAATTATTATGATTCTACAGTGTTAAGCAAGTAAATAAAATGGAAAAGATGAATACTTACCTTTGAAGTGAGGTTGGAAAGTAGATTGATAGATAAAAGTTAATTTTGAGAGTTGAGAAACAAGATAAATGAATCTCACTTCCCTATTTTGAAATGGTCGATCTCATTACTATAAAAAATCTATCATTGTAGTGATGGGTTCTGTGATGTTTTATTTTCTTACCAATTATATGTGCATCATAATATTTTATGGTTTTTTTTGGGTGTTTTAAATGACCCTTCATGTGAAATTTTACTATGGATCATATCTCTTACGTTATAGTAATTGTATATTATGCTAGATATTAGTGACTCGTGATGCATTGATTGCTCGATTAAGACTTCACAAATGCAAAGGAGTAATTCTGGCTACGAGAATACTTACAACACCATCAACAAACAAAGACTAAAAATTCTCTAAATGGACCCTCTTATTTTGTTTGAAACCCCCTAAAGATAAACCAACTATGCTACGTGTAATAACTCTCTGGGTTATTTCCTTAATTTGTATGAATTTCTAGAATTTGAGACTTCCCACAGCTTCTATATGTTATTTATGACTGATGGAAACTTTCGGTTCAGTGATTGGATAGTTCGTTAGGATTTTACGCTCATTTCTTTATTTTGGAGCTTTCGCTGCTTAGGATTTGGTCTCGGACCAAAAATACTAGTAGATCACCTTGGATGATAATTATAATAATGCCACCAGTTCCAAAGTGTTGATTTTAGGCTAGGTAAACTCTTGGTTAGGGTCTCTCCGCATCCGAGCTTATTTCAACCTATTGGTTGAAAAGTTAAGAAAATTAAATATAGGTGTGGGACCCACATTTGATCGAAATGAACTCGGATGGAAAATTTAAGTGTGCCATTGAGTTTGAAATGTCAAATTTGGTATGGTTACAGTTTTTATTTGTGTATACGGGGTTCTGAGTGAATCCCTTAGGCTTGACGGATACTTTATAGAATTTCCAAGTTTCAGCTGTTATCTGGTGCAACTGAAATCGCAAGACAAGGGCTAAGATTGTGGTACTATTGGAAAAGGAAGTAGTGCAATTGAAACACCTACTTCTAAAGCCAGAAGTTTTGATCGTAGGTTAGGGTCTGGGATATCAGACTCGAGGACCTGGTATGGGTTTAAATAGACCCCAAAGTCATGAATTCTACCATTTCTCACCTATTTCTTGTGAGTTAAAACTCTAAATGGTGAGGAAGGTGAGATTAAAGCTTGTAAATAATTTAGGGAGCATGGTTATCGATTATTCCGTGATTTTTCTTTCAATTAATGGTAAGTTTCCTTCAATTTTGTGATAAATTCTTAGAAATTAGGCCTTTGAATTCTTAAATTTTTAGGGTTGACTTGAAACCCGACTTGTGCTTAATCTTTGAACACAACTTCCTTATCTTCAAGGGATCTTGTGGCAGGTTTAATTTTAAATTTTATTAGCGGGCCCTACAAGCCTATTCTTAACCTAAATTTTGACATGACCCTTAATAAAGCAATGTGGGTCTTATTTGACTCCTAATGATGAGTAAATTATAATTTTGATAGCGTGGCAGCATTTTGAGATTATGGGATGAAGATGGACGTTTTGTGAATGATTCAACATTTTGCAATTCGGTTTTGAGGTAGGCTTCTATCTACTCTTCTTCACAAGATAATGATTTTATATATTGCATGTGAATATCAACATTAAGTTTTATTATGGATAGAATATCATGACTAATTAGACTCCTAGGATCCTATTGATTTTCTATAGATTGAACTAACTCGTAGAATGGTTTTGATATGAGGCTTGATTCGTAATGTGGTTTAAGTGTTGGAAAAGTGGTTAGTGTGATTATCCTTATTTGGATTATTTTAGTAATCTTGAATCCGTAGTTTAAGCAGAGTTGACTTAATTGCTCATGGCCTAGGTGGAATTCCTATCTAAGGCTTGATTATGGCTCAATTAATATCAAGAATTTAATTTAGATACCTTAGCCTAGTTCAGGTTATAATTTGCCGTAACATGGAATTTGAGGATTAGAATTGGGTTCATTCGGCCCACCTTGGGCCAAGACTTGTGTTAGCCCTTGTGGACTTATTTATGCATGTTAGACATAGTTGAGACTATTGAGCCTCTAGTATAAGGTTACTTCGCGACTCGATGAATTGTGATAGTTCTTACCGGATTATGATAAGTGGCCTATAGATATGATAATGCTTTATAGATATGAGATGGCCTACAGATATGATTACTAATATGAGTTCTGAATATATATGTAGGCCTAAGGTCATGATTATGATGTTGTAATTATTCTGGATACATTATTAGGCCCAAGGCCGTGTTATGATATCGTTGGGCATCCAGGAAGTACTTATACTTTTAAAGGATGCGGTCGTAGTTTATAGGTATATTGATGATTATGGTTCCATTGTTTGAATATTGGAGATGGAATGCAGAGATAAGGTACATTCATGACCATTAAATCGGTAAATGTTATATTTCCAATTAAATTATGATGTTACTAGTGGTTTTCCTAAAAAGGGATAAAATCCCACTTTTCCCCTTAAAAATGGATTTGTTCATAATAATAATTGCACCATCTTAAGAAATAACCTATGTGTACAGAGATTGGAAATGATATTTTAAAGATTTGACTGACACAGATTTTAGTCTATGATTTTGATACTACCATCTACTCCAGTAGTGAGATTTTCCAACCTTTTCTACACTTTTATATTGATTTACCTCCAAATTTTACCCCAAGCAATGAATTTATGGATTTACACTATCTTTAGACACGACTTAAGTCCCTGCACCTATTATATATCTATATATACATCTTTTCGATATGGGACAAAAGAGGATGATGGTATTGATGATATGAATTTTGGGTTAACTTAATAATTTATTATGTTGATGATATTTATGAAGTTGATGACATTGAGGCTGTTGATTTTATATTTACTGATTTGAGTTTGGCTATTGATTATATATTTATCGATTTGAGTCCGGTTGTTGATAATATGTACTGGTTCAAGTCCATTTATTAATTATGATACTGATGATGTGAGGATATACCCTAGGTTACTTATGGTGTTTTGGATTGATTGTGATGTTATGGATAATATCTTGGCATTATTCTTGTATGCGCATTACCTATGACCAGTATGCACCTATATCTATCTGCCTTAAGGGGGGTTGCATAGGTATGGATGATGAGTATGACTTGTGGTGTGTTGTATGTTTATTGGACCTTCTTATCCTAGGGTGGTGGGGGTTCGTGAAAGGCTCGGCTACGTATTAGTTGTTCGGGCTAGCCGATTACTCGCATTGTAATTTCTACTGTTATTATTATTGTTGTTATCATTGTTATTGCTAATTTATGGAAACTTTGTTAATGATCTAGTATTGAGACTTGAGGTACGTTTTTGGATCTTTTATTTGACGATTATATTATTATGCATGATTACCTCATAATTAGACGTATGAGTAAAAACCCTGAGTATACTAGCACTAATTCCTACTATGATTATAAGACCTTAAGATGCTAGTTTGATGATGTAGGTTGTACCATGAGTTGACCCTGATTATACATACATATTTATATGTGTACCTAGCTATATGTAGCTATGGAATTACTGTATATCCCTTCCTTTATTTATTCAGATTGTATTCATTCCTTGGCCTTGTATACTTAATATATCTTCTTTGCACTCTCATTTATTGGCTAGTGATATACAATATAGTTATGATTTTACTGAGAATGGTTGGAATAGGATTGTACATCCTTGATATATCCTTAGTCTTATTATTTTAGTTTCTTAGATTCGAGTAGGATAGTTTATCCTTATTATTTCACTAGATTGACTATGTGGCTGTTGAACGTTTAGGTGCAACTCTAATTCTATTTATATGTTATATATATTTACATTATATTGGGAACTCAGTCGGCAGTTGCCTACTGCGTACCACGTGTTTGGTACTCATACTACACTTCTGCAGCATGCAGATCATAGTATGGGTTATCACCAATGTTGTGTGCATCGTGTAAAGCAGCTATAGTTCAAATACATAGAGTGAGATCCTAAGGTTTAGAGTATAAATTTCCTCCCTCTTATGTACTAGACTAGTCTCTATATTGTATTCGGAGATAGTTAGATCTATATATTCATTTAGTACCTCATTTGTGTCCTTCTTACGTTAGAAGATCTTGTACTAATTCTACCAGATTTTGGGTTTATCTTATGTATGTTAGTCTAGTATTTCATCTATTCCACATTATTTCCTCCATTCTTTTGGTAGTCCGTTACTAGTAGTTCCAGACTACGAGATTTATCTTACCTACTGGTGGGATAGTAGGCGCCATCATGACCTGAGCAATTAGGTCATGAAACTACCTGACCAAATGACCATTCCAGACATAATGGAATAAAAAGATTCTTGAGCAAGTGTCATTATCAATGGATACTGACCGGAGTCAACTCTAGACCTCGAGACTATTTGAAATCCATTCGAAAACCTAGAGAACTAAATGAACAATGCTACTAATTCAAAAATAACATTTCAGTGCTAACAGTATTGACAGGATCATCATATGATATTTAAGTCACTAAATGATGACCAAAGTCAACCTTATCAATTTCAAAATCTTTCAAAATTAAAATCTTACTTCAAACACAACCAACTACCTTAATAATCAAGCCACTGACTTCCGCAGACCATAATACTAAATTACGACTATGGAGAGGGATAAAATGGTCAAAAACATAAAATTCTAAAATTA
>NC_061114.1:200649500-200730848 GCF_002878395.1 Capsicum annuum
ATATATATGTTATAGCAAGTGGTCCAAACCATATTAATTTGAAAATCTAATAGCGAAAATATAGAATTTGAATACGTGATAATTAACACCTATGGTAATAAATTACCTTTTAGAATCTAATTATATGTTTAAAATTTTCAAAATCTAATCATAGAAATTTGACTTATCTTACTCTATAGCATTTTACAACCTATAAAACTACACTCTTTGATAGATTAATTGTTAAATGAATATAGAAATACCAAATACTATATAACACAACATCTAGGCTATATTTCTAGAGAAGATAATGGCAAAGTTCTTAACTTGTGTCCTTCTTGTTGTTGCTCTGCTGTTTGGTAATCAAGGATCTTTATTTTTTTTGCACTTTTTGGTAACTCTAAAATTTAATATGTGCTATTCATTATTGTGTATAATACTTACCTAATAAATCAATATTCAATCTTAATCATTCTTATTTATTAATGTAGTTGGAACAATGATCTCATCAGTTGAATCAGAAACTTGCTACCAAATACATCCATAAATATTGTGTGATAAAAGCAAATTTGAGCCAAAATGTTTACGATTTTGCAAGAAATAATTTGGACCCAAATCTGGTGGTTGATGCATTGAGTCAGATTGCTTTGACGGTCCATTTTGTGCTTGCGATTATCCTTTATAGTCACTCTTTTCTATTTTCTTTATACCTTAATAAACTTTCATTGTTTCAATATGAAATGTTGGAATCTATTTTCATCTGACAAGGATCCCAAAATAATAATGTACTTCAGAGTTTGAAATGTTAATGTTGACTCTTCCATTATAGCGTTTGTCTTCTTTTCTTCATTTTTTCTCATTTTCAATTTTAAAAAATAGTTGGTTACTTTTCAAATTAAAAATAATTTTTTTAGTATTTTAAAACTCAAACTAATGTTGTTGATTAATACTAAATTCATTTTAATACCATCTTCACTATTTTACATTCAGAAAACAAAAATGATGATCTAAATCCAAGGTTCATGCCGACCCTTTGAGAGTATCTACCCAATAGGAATAATAATGATATAAATTAAAAATACAAATTCAAAGAACACACATCAAAATTAAAAAATCTGATATATATATATATATCTATATATATACATGTCACATACACCTACTCTGATATGTGAATCGGATTCCATTTTAAATTTATTTTTAATTATTAAGAAAAAGTAATTGTGTAAATACTTAATAAGTCCTAAAAAAAATCTCAAAATTATTAGTGCAAAAAAATGAGTATACCCTAAAATTTGGTGTCACGAGTACAAGATCCTCTAAAAATTTATCAATCTTTAGAATTAAATGCAATTTCGATCTACATTATTCTTAATAGGTAAAATATTTGGTAGCTTCCCAAGTCATTGAATTTCACCCATGTTAACTAGTAAATCTATTCATTCATCAATATCTTTACTTTGGTTGTCTCATTCCATAAAAGCCCACAAAATCCATCATTTTTCTGCTCCATAATTGTCACGACCCGAGGATACCCCCAAGTCGTGACACAATGCTTAAGGCCACAAGTAATCCCAAGCTAACCCATAATTTGGTACCTGCTGTGAGAACTAAATAAAATAGTAATGAAACAACATATGTGGAAGATAAACCGATAAAAGTGTTGGTACAATGTAATGCTGAAATATAAACCAATATGTAGGAAACAACTGATAAATATTGAGAACTATATTGCCTATCTGAAAGCCTCTAAAAACATAAGGATTTGATAGGACAAACTCTAACTAACTCCAACAGTCTGAGATATAGAAAGTGCTTAAAATGACAAAATAAAAACATCTTGTCCTCGATGATTAAGTACTCATCACTACTACTGCTGAGAGCCATTGCGTTGTCTAAATATGATTAGGGAATTGTGCATCCGAACCTATGATATAAAACAACATAGTGCAAAGAAGAGTATATGATTAGTACTTTGAATGTACTGGTATGTGAGGTGAGGATTAATTTAACATACATAAGGAAACTGAACGTGGATGCATGAACATGTAAAAATGAAAATGCAAAACCAAGTAAAGTATGTACTGAAATACTCTGTAAAATTGAGTGACTAAATGACTGGAAATATGAATATTTGGTCACGCAAAACTGAACTGATATAGACTGATTACTAGCTGAAACTATGGGAGCTATCAAGTAACTGATATACCCCAATTTGAGCTAATAGGGGGTCCAATATGTAACCCTAGTTGGAAGGGTATCAGTACCTTTCCACGGGCACTAACACTGGCTGTGTGGATCCATTGAACTGATTTCCCAAAGGACTAAGGAGTCAGTTCTCTACTGGTGGGACACCTAAGAGAGTGTCAGTCCTCTACAGGCGGGTAAACCTTCATCCTTAGGTTCACTTAGTGCTAAATCCTACTCCCAACTAAATTGATACTGGTACTGATTACTGTTAACTAAACTCATAATTGATAATTGCTCAATATGAATATGATAATGAAAATCATGACCTGACTGACTTGTAAAATGAAAATAAAGACATGTTTAAACATATGAGTATCAGGTAGGATAATTGCTCCAATACTGAATGATTACTTTAAATATGATAACATTATCTAAAACACTGGTAGGAAGTCATAATTCATAGACCCAAAACATGATATATTTCACTAAATTGATGAATTACATGAATTTGAACATGGGGATAACTTGAATTTGGGAGGATAACATGATAACATGGTTTAATTCACAACGTGATAATTTAACATGCAATCAATTAAATATGACATAGGTAATTTAAATTCAAAGCATGAAATAACCTAATTTATATGGAAACACATGTTGACATGGCTTGATGTCAAATTACTAAGAAATATCATGGATTAAATTCATCTTTAACATGTATATTTTTATAAAAAGGGAGGGGGGGGGGGGGTTTCACATATTAAATAAAATAGGGATTTTTGGGCCCAATGGGTGGAAGGAACCCATTGATGAATACACCAATACATCAATTGCATGAATTCTTGATGAAACTTGAAACTGGAACTTGAATGCTTGAATTCTTAGGGAAGAAATTTTAAATTATGTTCTTAGGAAAAAGGGGAATGAATTTACGTATAATAACTGGTGATGAATGGGGTAGTTGATGCCCCTTTTGGATTATAAATCATGAATTTGGGTGTTTGGAAAGAGGTAAAAGACCAAAATGCCCCTTTTTGAGATAGTAAAATTCCTATAGAAAACATAGCCTCTATGGTACGGAGGTTATCACGGAGAGTAACCACCCTGTCATAGACCTTATTGTAGAGGTACTATGTCTGTGTCACGAATCTCATCGTGGAGGTCTAACCTATGTGACACGCTCAAATTAAGGAGTAATTCTTCCTTAGAGGTTCAAAAACAGCCCGAACCCTTCCAAAAATTCCAAAACTCTTTTGAGACACCCATTTAACTACCTTAAATGTGCTTCAACTCAAAAATTAATGTTTCAGATTTGGGAAGGCCAAAAATAAATTCCTTAAAATCGTGGGGTATTTAAAATGGTTAAGTCCTCTATACTTAGTGTAAAATTCATGCCTTGGACCCCGTAAACATGTAACTAAGAGCTGAAATAAGCCTATGATCTTACAAGGTATTATAATATCTCCCCTTAGGATCATTCATCCTCAAATGAAACTGGTTAAGCTGAGATACTAAGGAAACTAAGATCGTACATGAAATGCTTATAATATGAACCATGATTAATTAACTGAGTCTAAAACATGATACGTGGAATGAACTAAATTCATGAATGCATGGAATGA
Source organism: Capsicum annuum (assembly GCF_002878395.1). Lineage (NCBI taxonomy): Eukaryota > Viridiplantae > Streptophyta > Magnoliopsida > Solanales > Solanaceae > Capsicum > Capsicum annuum. The sequence goes on from NC_061114.1 coordinate 200,653,292, forward strand.
CATGAGGATGGTTATATAGATGAAATAGAGAACGAGAGTCATAAGAGAAACCATTACCTCAAGATGAGTCTGAATTCGTAGAGAAAAGTAGGGGAAAAATGGCTTGCATATCTGCTTTTGCTTTCCAAGTAGCTCCCTCAATGAAATGATTTCACCACAGGACCTTAACGAAGGGAGCTTCTTTATTCCTTAACCTATGATCTGACGGCCAAGGATCTCAACTGGGACTTCTTCATAAGAAAGACTATCTTTCATATCCACACTCTTTAAAGGAACAACAGAAGCTTAATTACTAATAAACTTCCTTAGTAAAGAGACATAAAACACCAAATGTACTAATGCCAATTCTGCAGGAAACTCTAACTCATAAGCTACCTTCTTAAAACAACTTAAAATTTTATATGGGCCAATATTGCGAGGAATAATCTTCCCCTTCTTGCCAAACTTCTTCACCCCTTTCATAGGCAAAATTTTCAAATAAACCAAGTCGCCAACATTAAACTCAAGATCTCCTCTTTATATCTGCTTAAGATTTCTATTGGCACTGAGGTGTCTTCAGCCTTTTTTGAATCTGGCCTTATCAATGTAGCCCACCTACTTCAAACTAATCAATAGGAGATTTACATCTCCTCCCATAGAGAGCTTCAAATAAAGCAATCTTAATACTAGAGTGATAACTATTATTATAGGAAAACTCAATTTAAGATAAGTGGTCATCCCAACTACTCTTAAAGTCGATAATACATGTCCTCGCCATGTCTTCTAAATTCTGAATGGTCTGCTCTACCTAACCATCAGTATGAGGATGAAAATTTGTATTGAGATGGATATGAGTACCAAGATCCTTCTGAAAAGACTTCCAAAAGTGAGAGGTAAACTGAGTATCTCTATCTAAAATTATGTTTAGTGGAACCCCATTCAAATTTACCAACTCCCTAAGATAGAGTCTAGCATAATCCTTAGCTTAATACGAAGTATTAACTAACAAGAAATAGGAAAATTTTGTCATTCGATTTACAATGACCCAAATTAAATTATGCTGACAATACGTATGAGGTAATCCTACCACAAAATCCTTATTCAGCACCTCCCACTTCTAAGTGGAGATGCTAAACTCCTGAAGTGTAACACTAGGCCTTTGGTGCTCATCCTTAACCTCCTGACAATTTGAACACTTAGCCATAAATTCTTTAATATCTTTCTTCATACCACTCCACCAATAGATCTCCCACAAATCACATTACCTTGTCGTGGATCCTATTTGAATATAATATCACTCACCATGTATCTCAGCTAATATTCATTGTCTTAGACCATTAATACACGGAACGCATAATCTGCCTTGACAATAAAGCACACTATCTCCCCCTTGGGAGAAAACCTCAACCTTTTTATCCTTGTCTGCCTCCTTTAACTTGACCAAAATAGGATTCCTATCTTGATTTTCTTTCACTTTGGCAACTAATGAAGATTCCAAACCATTTTGAACCCATATACTACCTTTGGCTGAATCAACCAATCGAACTCCTAACTTGGCAAGCTGGTGAACCTCATGGACTATCTCCTTTTTATCATCTCTAACATGAGCAACACTTCCCATGGACAATCTACTAAGGGCATTCGCCACTTCACTGGCCTTACTGGATGATACAACACACTCATATCATAGTCTTTCAATAATTCAAGCCACCTTCTCTAACAAAGATTCAGGTATTTCTGTATGAACACAAACTATAAAATCTTGTGACCCATGAACACATCAACATGAACCCTATAAAGGTAATGCTTCCAAATCTGTAAGGCAAAGACAACTTCTGGCAACTTAATGTCATAGGTTTGGTAATTCTTCTCATGGAATTTAAGATATCTAGAGGCATAGGCTATGACCTTACCTCTCTAAGTTAACATACAAACAAGACCAACTACAGAAGCATCACAATAAACTACAAACCCATCTGTGTTATCTGGCAAAGTCAAGATTAAAGCAGAAGTGAGTTGAGTTTTCAATTCCTAAAAACTCTTCTTGCAGGGGATCTGACCACTAAACTTTAACCTTCTTTTAGGTTAGTCTAGATATGGGAGAAGCAATCAAAGAAAAACTTTTAAAAAAATATTTGTAGTAACCATCTAAACTTGACAAACTTTTGATGTTTAATAGAGAAATGGGCTTAGGCTAGTTTCTCACTACCTTGATCTTTTGAGGATCAACTCGGAGGCCATCATCAGAAATGATGTAGCTAAGGAAAGCTAATGATATCAACCGTAATTTGTACTTGTTGATCTTAGCAAATAACTGATGATCATTAAGGGTCTGCAATATAACCCTCAAATGGTCTGCGTGACCACTCTCACTATTGGAATAGACAAGGATGTCATCTATGAAAACCATGACAAATATGTCCAAGTACTTCTTGAACACCCTGTTCATTAAGTCCATAAACACCATAAGAGCATTCATTAGTAAAAAAGACATAACTAAGAATTTAAAGTGACGATACCATATTTTGAAAGATATCTTCAAAATGTCATATTCCCCGACTCTAATTTGATGATAGTCGGATGTGAGGTCGATCTTAAAGAAATAACTCCGGAAGTTGGTCAAGTAAGTCATCAATTCTTGGGGAGATAATACTTATTCTTGATTGTCACTTTGTTCAACTAACGATAGTCAATACATATTCTAAAAGAACCATTTTTCATGCGCATGAAGTGAACTGGAGCACCCTATAGAGAAATACTAGGACTGATAAAGCCCTTATCTAAGATATCCTTCAACTATTCCCTTTAATTCCCTAAGCTCAGCTGGAGCCATTCTGTAAGAGTTATAAAAATAGGATGGGTATTTGAAGAAGATCTATTTGAAGTCAATTTCCCTTTCAAGAGAAACTTTGAAAAGATCTTCTGGGAACATATCTAGAAATTTATTCACTATAAGAACTGAATCAAAACTCAAAGCTTTAAAATTTGAGTTCTTGACATGCACGAGATGGTAAATACACTCTTTGGATATCATCTTTCTTGACTTAATATAGGAGATAAATTGACCCTTAAGTACAGAAGTACTACCCCTGTATTCAATAGCTAGTTCATTAGAAAACTGGAACTGAACAATTTTATTCCTATAGTCAACTAAGTCATAGCACGATTGGAGCCAATCTATGATGAGAATGAAATTAAAATCAATCATCTCTAACTCTACAAGATCAACTGAAGTAATTTTCTAAGATACTATGACCGAGCAATTTCTGTATACTCATCTGGCTGCAATAGTCTTACCCACTGGGGTTGACACTGAGAACGACTCTACTAGTATTTTGGGACATACACCAAAGTCTACAGCTATGTAAATATTAATAAATAAAATTAAAGCTCTGGGGTCTAATAATGTATATAAATTGAGATAGAATACTTGTAACGTACCATAACAACATTAGGAGGACTCTCCTAATCATGCCGAGTCTGTAGTGCATAAAGTCTATTCTGGTGCTACCCACTAGTGGCACCCTGCTGAGTCGGGTGACTTACTAGAGCTGATGAAAAGTTAGACTAGACCTGTTGGCGTGATTTATTTCTTCTCTAAGCAACCACGAAATAATCCCTAATCTTGTGACCTAGCTTACCACACCCAAAACATACATCACTACCTACTCTGGACTCACCTGATATTCTTACCATACTTTTTACAAAGATGATTGGTCCTACCACTATTCATACTACCTAGGACATAAAGCCTGGTGTTCTATCCTGAACATTCTTCCTGAACTCAGGCACTATGCAGTGGCTGAAAATAGGGCTGGAGATGAAATTTTTTTGTGGAACTAATAATAGTTATCACCTTTCAAACTTGGATGAGAAAAGTTAAAGCTACCTGTTATGGCCATCTTATTATCTCTTTTTTTTTCTTGAGCTTCTCCTCATCAATCTGCTGAGCATGAACCATATACCTAGAAAGGTCCTTCTTCTTAATCGACATGGCTATTCTACACTCCTTGAATACACTATTAAATACACCAGACACAAACTTACTCATCTTTGACATAGAGTCAGCCACCATAGTTAGAGCATACCTCACCAACAGAATAAACTTGAGTGAGTACTCCCTCACACTCATGTTACCTTGCTTCAAATTTATGAATGACTGCACCTTATCCTCTCTTAACTCTTGTGGAAAAAACCTATCTAAAAAGGCCATGACAAACTCCTCCCACTCTATAAGTCCTTCCTCAACACCTTTGTCCTCCTTTCACTGCTTAAATAGGTATTAGCTACTTCCTACGACTGGTAAATAACTAAATTTGCACTCTTACTCAAAGTGAAACCTGTGATGTCTTTCACTTTCTGCACCCTATATAGAAACTCCTACAGATCCTCCTCAGACTTAGATCTGAAAACAAAGAAGGATTTATCCGAGTAAAGTCTCAAATCCTTGTTGTAGCTGTATTTAATAATGGATTAGATATGTCATTAGCCTTCTTGTAGTTTTGAGCAACAACAAAATTGGCCAAGGCTATGAAAGTGGCCTAAACTTAGCATGGGAAACATGGTCATTTAGGGGATCTTCCGAATTAAGTGGTGGTATGAGATTATCCTCTTTTATGCTTTCATTGTTTCTTTTTAGAGGCATTGTCTGTAAATAAAATGAAGGATGGGTTAGAAAAAGGGAATTCAATAGAGCTCATGCTTTTTTGCATTACATGAATACTGAAAGAAGGGAACATTTCCTAAAACAATCTCGTAGCCTCTTGCCGATAAGTGTGGAGCGCTTAACACCCATGCAAAAGACTCTACTTACCACAACTTCAGAAACCCTAGAACACTCTAAAACCTTAGGCGCTGATACCAAGTTTTACTATGACCCGAGGCTAACCTCTAGCCGCGACTCGGTGCTTAAGGCCACAAGTGATCCCAAGCTAACCTATGATCTGGTACCTACTGTGAGCACTGAATAAAATAGTAATAAAAAATATGTATGGAATATAAACTAATAAAAGTGCTAGTATGATGTAATACTGAAATATAAAATATGTTTGAAACAAATGATAAATACCAAGAGTTAGACTACCTGTCTGAAAGTCTCTAAATCATATGGAGTTGATGGAACAAATCACTAACTAACTCTGACTATCTAAGATATAGAAAGTAATAAAAATAACTACAGAAAAACATCTTGTCCTTGATGAATGAGGACTCACCACTACTATTGCTGAGAGGTACTGAGTTGTCTAAGGATAATTAGGGAACTGTGCATCCGAACCTATGTTATACAACAACATAGTGCAAAAGAAGAGTATGCTATCAGTACTTTAAATATAATAGTACATGAGGTGAGGCATAACTCAGCATGCATAAGGAAATTAACATGTATGTATGAACATGTAAAAATTAGAATGCAAGACCAAGTTAAGTATGTACTAAAATAATCTATAAAACAGACTAACTAAATGACTAAAAATATAAATACTTGGTCAAGCAAACCTGAAATGATATAGACTGAGTACTTACTAAAATTGTAGGAGCTATCATGTAACAGCCATGCCCTAATATGAGCTAATCGGGGTTTAACCTATAACCCTAGTTCGAAGGGTGTCATTACCTTGCCACGGGTATGAACATTAGTTGTGTGGATCCCCTGAACTGATATCTTAAAGGGATAGGGAGTCAATTCTCTACTGGCGGGTGACATCTCATAACCTACGCTGCTACATAGTTCTGGAACATAGGGATTGCTACTAAAGGTCTCATTCATCTACTAGAGGGTAAGCCTTCATCACTAGGTTTACTCGGTGCTAAATCCTACTCCCAGCTGAACTGACAATGGTACTAATTACTATTAACTAAAATCATAACTGATAATTTATCAACCAGAATATTATAATAAAAAGTCATGACCTGACTGACTTGTAACTTTAAAACAAAGGCATGTTTAAACAGATAAGTATCAGGTGTTCATAACCTTCTAACACTAAATGATTATTTTTAATATGATAAAAACATCTTAAACACTGGTAGGAAGCCATAAATCAGAGACCCAAAACATGACACATTTTACTAAACTAATGAATTAGATGAATTTGAACATGGGGATTAGTTAAACTTGGGAGGATAACATGATCACATGGTTTGATTCATAACTATAAAATTTAACATGGAATCAATTGAATATGACATGGGTAGTTGAAACTCAAAGCATGAAATAACCTAATTTATATGGGAACACGTGTTGACATGGCTTGAATTCAAATTACTAAGAAAGAGTCTTGATTAAATTCATCTTTAACATGTACATTTTCATAAAGGGGGGGGGGGCATTCATACTTTAAACAAAAAGGGAATTTTGGGCTCAATGTGTGGAAGAAACCCATTGATGAATACCCCACACCCCTCAATTGGATGAATTCTTGAAGAAATCTTGAAATTGGAACTTGAATTCTTGAATTCTTAGTGAAGACACTTGAAATTATGTTCTTGGGAAAAGGGGAATGAGTTTAAGTTTAATAACTGGTGAAGAATGGGGCAATTGATGCCCCTTTTGGATTATAAATCATGAATTTGGGTGTTTGGGTAGAGTTGAAAGACCAAAATGCCCCTTTAAGTTAGTGAAATTCCTACATAGCCTTTGTGGAACAGAGGTTATCGCAGAGACTAACCTCCGAGTCACGAACCTTATCTCGGGGTACTGCCTATATGTCACGGACCTCATCGCGGAGGTACAACCTCCATGACACTCACAAATCATAGAGGCATTCTACCTACGAGGTCCAAAAATAGCCCAACCCCATTCCAAAAATTCTAAAACTCTTTTAGGACACCCGTTTAATATACCTAAACATGTTTCAACTCAAAAATCAATGGTTCAGATTTAATAAGGCCAAAAATAAATTCTGTGAAATCTTGGGGTCTTGAAAATGATTAAGTCCTCTATACTTAGTGTAAAATTCTTGCCTTGGACCCCTTAAACATGCAACTAAGAGATGAAACGAGCCTATGATCTTATGGGGTATTATAATAACCCGTAAAGAATACATAGATCACATCACATATTTTTGCACATCAACTAACTGCAATGCATTATATTTATCAACCAGTCTTTGTCCCTAAATTATAATGACTCAATTATTGTTATGTTAAAATTTATTTCAAAAAACTTCTTCGATCAAGAAATATTTATTTCAAACCTCGTAGGAATTATTTTTGAGGGAAAGAAGTCACGGACCAAATTAAATTTTCATCAAATCATCAAAATTGGGTCAAACATGTTGACCTATTTTTTACAGTGACAGATTTACCAATACAACGATACTTTCATTGCTGTAGTGACAGTAAGGAAGTGAGCTACCCAAAGTTTAATTAAAGACATTCCTCATGCAAGGACTCTTATTTTACTGCCTCCTTTAAAAAAACCTTAGGTGAACACTCTACCTTGAATGCTAATGTTGAGTAGATTCTTATAAATTAGTTTGTTAACAGCCATATCAAATCTGTAGGAAGCTACAAGGCATATAGGAATCAATATAACTTTTATCTCTGCTGTCATGTTATTTCAATGTTGTCTCCCTGAATTGAATCCAATTAATAACTAACATATTCCATTTGGTATATAGATAAATACAATTAGGATTATTTGGTCCCAATTAGCATCCTGGTGATGTTTGAATAATGTCATGCTAGTTCTCGCTGCATTGACCATCCTTAGATGCTACATTATTTCATAATATTAGTTTTAAGGGATATTTTGGTGATCTTGTACAGCGTTGGTTGGGTTGGTACTCCTATTTATCAACTGTGAAGTGGTGTGCCTTTTTCTTTTAGAAGGCCCATTCATTCTCTTAGTTTTGCTTTATTTTTTTCCTAGTACCTACGAATTTCTTTGTCATATTCAGGGAAATATCCACACTTAGTTGGTATTCTTGGATTAGAGGGTTTTACGGACTGTATTAGGATGTCATTAAAGTCTTGTTTTGATTTTCTATCTTTCATTTAGATTTAAATTCATTTTTATTGTCATGGTTGGCTTCCTCTTTTTACTTTTATTGTGTTCTTGAGTTCAGGTTAAGGGCGTTCTACAATGACAATTCATATTCATGGAGTTGATATCACTAAGAAATAATGTAGGAGCATTAGAAATGTAAGCTCGTCTATCATACTTCATAAATTTTTTCATAGAAGCAAAATTTTAAACATTTAAAGTTTCACCCAAAATCATGCTGAAAATTAACTTTTTATACAAATTTCTATGATTCAACGGTGTTAAGCGTGTAAATAAAGTACTAAGGATGAAAACTTACCTTAGAAATGATGTCAGAAAGTGGATTGCTAGAGAAAAGTTGAGATAGTTTTGTGAGTTGGGAAGCAGAACAAATAAATCTCACTTCTTCATTTAGAAACTATCAAGTTTCACAACTATGGCAAATCCAACATTGTAATGATGGGCTTTGTGATGTTCCATTTTCGTATGATTTTTTCTGTATGATAATAATTGTGGTGTTTTAGGTATTTTAAATGACCTATCAAATAAAATTTTATTACGAATCATATCTCTCAGGTTATAGTGATTGTATATCATGCTAGAGCATAGTAACTCATGGTGTGTATACTGCTCGGTTAAGCCTTCACAAGTGCAAAGGAGTAATTCTAGCTGCAGCTGTAGCTACTATACCAGCAACAAAGAAGGACTAAAAATTCTCATAATGGACCCTCTAATTTTGTTTGAAATTCAGTGAACACAGACCAACTATGCTACTAGACCAAATTACCATTCCAAAATAATGGAATCGCCAGATTTTTAAACATATGTCATTATCAGTGGATATTGACCAAAAGTCAATTCTAGGCCTCGAGACTACTTGACATCTTCGAAATCCTAGAGAACTGAACCAACAATGCTATTAATTCAAAAATAACATTCCAGAACTAACAAAACTGACTGGATCATCATACGACGTCTAAGTGACTAAATGATGACCAAAGTTAACCTTATCAATTTCAAAATCTATCAAAATGAAAAGATAACTTCAAATGCAACAAACTACCTCGTAAATCAAGCCACACACTCTCGCTGACTATAATAATATATTACAACTATGGGGAGGGATAAAACGGTCAAAAATATAAAAATATAAAATCAAATATATGGGTTGTTGAAGAATATGTTAAAAGTGTCTTGAAACTATATGTATGTTATAGTAAGTGGTCTAAACTATAGATAGTAAGTGGTCCAAACTTTATTAATTTGAAAAATCTAATAAACATGATAAATAGTTTAAATAAGAGATAATATTCACCTATGGTAATAAACTAACTTTTAAAATCTAATTATATGTTTAAAATTTTCAAAATTTAGTCATTGAAATTTGATTTTGTCTCACTCTATAGCTATTTTACAACCTATTAAAGCACACTCATTGATTGATTTATTATTCAGTGATTATAGAAACACCAAAAGACTATATAAGCCTACATCTAGACTATATTTCTAGAAAAAAATAATGGCAAAGTTTTTAACTTGTGTCCTACTCGCTGCTGCTATATTGTTTGGTAATCAAGAACCTTCAATTTTTATACTTTTTGTAGCTCTCAAATTTAATATGTGTTATTTATTATTGTTATAATACTTACCTAATAATATCAATATTCATTCTTGATCATTCTTATTTATTAATGCAGTTGCAACAATGATTTCATCAGTTAAATCAGAAACTTGCTACCAAATACATCTAGAAATATTATGTGATCAGAACAAAGTTAAGCCAAAATTTTTATCATTTTGCAAGCAAAAAATTGGACCCAAAGTTGGTGGTCAATGTATTGAGCAGGATGGCTTTGACGGTCCATTTTGTGCTTGCGATTATCCTTGCTAGTCACCCCTTTCTATTTTCTTTATACCTTAATAAATATTTTATTTCTAAATGAAATTTTAGCTATCCATTTTCATGAGACAAGGATCTCAAAATAATAATGTACTTTATATTTAGAGATGCTATTGTTGATTCTTCCATTATAGTGTTTGTCTTCTTTTCTTCAATTTTTCTCATTTTCAATTCTCAAAAATAGTTGGTTACTTTTAAAATAAATAATAATTGTTTTAGTATATTATAACTCAAATTAAAAATTAATCTTAATAATTAATACTAAATTTATTTTAATGCCATCTTGCTCTTTTACTTTGAGAAAACATACATGACGATCCAAATCCAACGGTCATGCCGTCCCTTTGAGAGCGTCTACCATATAGGCCTAGTAATTAGATAATTTAAATATATAAATTCAAAAAATACACATCCTAATTTAAAAATCTAATATATATATATATATATATTACTATTATATATCACATACACCTAATCCAATGTGAGAATCGGATTTCATTTTAAATTTATTTTAATTATTAAGAAAAAGTAAATATGTAAACAATTAATAAGTCCTCAAACAAAATCTCAAAATTATTATTGCAATAAAATGAGTATACCCTAAAATTTGGTGTCATGAGTATAACATCCTCTAAAAACTTATCAATCTTTAGAATTGAATGCAATTTCGATCTCCATTATTCTTAATAGGTGAAACATTTGGTAGCTTCCAGGTCATAGACTTTTTTCACATATGTTAACTAGTACATTCATTTTCATTCATCAATTATTTACTCTGGTATTCTCATTCCAAAAATGCCTATAACATTCATCATTTTTCTATTCTATAACCCTCAAGAATACTGAGATCACATCATATATTTCTTCATGTTGAGTAACTACAATGCATTATATAAATTAACCTATCTTTGGCCCAAAATTATAATTACCCAAATCATTGCTATGTTATAGATAATTTTAAAAAATTACTTTGATAAAAACTCCTCATTTGAAACCTTGTAGGAATTATTTTTTGGGGAAAGAAGTCATGTCCCAAATAAAATGTTTTTCAAATCCTCCATATTGGGCTAGGAATGCTAACTGATTTCTGCAGTAACAGATTTGCCATTACAGTGATACTTTCATCTTTGTAGTGATGGTACAGCAGTGAGATACCCAAAGTTAAATTAAAACACTTCCCCAAATAAGTCCTCTTATTTCATTGTCTCCTTTAAAAATGCCTCAGGTGAACACTATACTTAGAATGCTAAGATTTTAGAGGCCAAGATTCGAGAGAGTGATTACCAAAGATCTCCCGAAAAAAATTCCAACAATAAGAAAGGACAGGATTCGGGACTTCACCTGAATGAACACTCCATTCTTTCTTGGGTTTAAGTCAGATGAGGACCCTCAAGAATTCCTAGATCATATTCAGAAGGTGAAAGACATGATGGGGGTGACTACTGTTGAGAGTGCTAAGCTAGCTACATATCAATTACAGGATGTGGCTCATACTTGGTTCAAGTAGTAGAAGTCATAAAGGGCATATGATGCAGGGCTTATAGAATGGGATGAATTTGTCACTGTATTCTTAGAAAGGTTCTTTCCCCTAGATCTTAAACAAGCTAAGGTACTGGAGTTCATTAAACTCAGGCAGGGCAACATGACAGTGAAAGAGAATTCTCTTAAGTTTACTCATCTAGCCAGATATGCCTCTCATGTGCTTGCAGATAGTAGGGCCAAAATGAGTAAGTTATTGTCAGGGGTGAATCATAGCGTGGTTAATGAGTGTAGATTTGCCATGCTAAATAGTGACATAAATTTAGCCAGACATATGACCCATGATCAACAGATATAAGAGGAAAAGATTAAGATAAAGGAAAAACAGAATAAGAGGGCGAGGTTATGTAGTTTTATATTTGCTCCACCTAAGTCAGGTGGTGGTAGCCATTCTCAGTATAGTCATAAGATTTTAGTCCCATCTCAATCTTTAGCTAGTGCACCAATACCCAAGTTCAGGAATGACTGTCGTAATGGGTTGCCAGAATTCAAGGCCTAGGGTAGTGAGAACAGGAGTCTTACCTATCCTCTTTGCGAAGAGTGTGGTAAAAATCACGTAGGTGTATGTAGAGTAGGTAGTGAGGTATGTTATGGATGTGGTAATCCAGGCCACAGGCTGTGGGAATATAGAGTAAGGTCTTAGAAGTGAAAAAATTTGCGCCAGCAGGGCGTCACTTCCAGTACCACTAGTGGTCAGCATCAGAATAGGTTTTATGCTCTTCAAACTCTCCATGATCAAGGAAATTTCCCCAATATAGATTCGGGTACGTTATATGTCCTTTATACTCATGATGTGTATTGTTAGACCTCTTGCTCTCATTTTAACTTAAGATTTTTAGCATGAGTTAATCAGTCATGAATCAGTCCGTTGATGCTTGTGCATAACCCTAGTATCTCAGTAAGGTATTCGTTCTTAGAGGGACATAGTGTCCCAAGGGGGAGATACCTCATTATTCCTCATGCTCTCATGCCTTAAATTCAGTTTTGCTTTTCATAAAGAATCTAGTTTAGAGTAGTGGTTACTCATAAGTTGACCTTAAAGTCCTAACCTCAGTTGTGGGCCAAGTATTCAGAGGCTTAGTTCAGTTCTTAAAATTTAGTTTATGTATCATGTTTCAGTCCCAGTCATGTTTTCATGTTCCCGTTCATGCATATTTCTAGCATAATTTTGGGTTCATCAGTACTTCTCAGTTTATGTAATGGTTTTTCTTGAACTTACGCAGTTCTATGTTCAAACTGCCATTACAAACATGGTATTCAGTTCATACTAAGATCGCCATTACAAACTTGGTACTAAGTACCCCTGCATATTCCTCCATGCATACATATATAAGTTCAGTTATGTAATTATGCATCAGACATGCATTCATACTGCGAGAAATTTAGTTCATCAGAACATTCAGTCACGTATTCATGAGTCAATTATTCATGCATCAGATATGCATAAATTCATCTTATCAGTCATGCATCGAATATGCATGTTCAATATGTTATATTCAACTCTTCAGTCATGTCAATCATAAGATCATGTTTCAGTTATTCATTTTTAGTATATATGTCAGTTGTCTTTTCTACCCTCTCTCAGTTAGTCTTATTCAAGGACGAAATTCTCAAGGGGGAGATATTGTAATACTTGTACTTTTCCTAGCTTGAAATTTTTCCCCAAGAACGTTAGAAGCTTTCTTTGAAAGATGAATCCACTTTAATAGACGTGGAATTTCTAAGATTTTCACTTTTTGTTTAGTGGGAAATTCAATAAGATTTCCATCAATATAAGATCCACCCAAATCCGATAGTCGGGGAAGAAGTTATGACTATTTCAAGTCCCAATCGTAAAACAACACCATATTTGTAAGTGGTGCACCGCACCACAAGTTAAAATGACAATTATCCTTTTCTAGTGTCTCAGCTCGATTTCCCCCGCGCCACGCCAAATTTTCAGGTCACAAAGGAAGGGTAAATATGATGGCTCTGCGTCGCGCCATCCCTTAGTTTCCTAATTGTCAAATTCCAGTGACATGGCGCGATAGCTCTGCGTCGCACCAGAGGCCTATTTTGGGAAAAATTCTACTGAAATTACAAGACACGTCCAAGGGTTAAAAGGGTCAATTTCCAACTCCTATTTAAACCCAATAACACGTGATTTTTCCATTCTTCACCCAAAATATACTAGTTTCTCTATAGTTTCTCTCAAGAAAAAGCTAGGGTTTCTATTGGGGATTCAAATTCAAGAAGGTTTCAGTGTCAATCTTCACAAAATCACGAACGAAGGAATGCGTAGTGTTTATTCATGGACTTTTTTTGTCCATGAAGCCCAAGCTTCTCTTTTCTATGTTTAACTTTATGGATTTATTTGTGAATTTCATGATGGGTTTGTTTTGTTTATGTTGAGAATGATCAATTGAATTCAAATCCATGTTGGGTGATCAATTTTAAGTGGAATTGATTTGTATAGATGTATATTTATGTGAACCTATGAATAAACCCTAGGATGAGGAAATTAGAGATGAATCATGATCATTAATTATTGTATAATGTTGTCTACATGTGCTATGCCTACCATGTGTTTGATTAAATGCTTAGATGAAGGAACAATGCCCAACTAGTATGATATCATGAAATCCCCATGTATGTACAAGCTTATGCATATCACATATTTGATTAAGTGCTTCAATCTATGAATTATGAATTGTGTTGTTGGTCGTGTGTTCAAGTAAGCCATGCTATATCATTTTTTTCTCATCGAGTCCTGGGGTTACTTGCACCCAAATATTTAGCTGTAGGCCTTGATCCATGTCATGTTTTCACGATCTCCTCAATCAAGCTATGATCCATAGAAATCAGTCAGTTATGTGACCCAGGAAATCTCAGTAATCTCAGCAGTTCAGTAATATTGGTGATCCCAGTATTCAGTAATCTCAATAACCTTAGTATTCCCAGTCAATCTCAATAACTTCAGTTTTATCAGTCAGTCCTCACAACCCAGTACATTCCATTAGTCAATAGAACTCAGTGAATTCAGTTTAGCTCCGCTAGACAATACCACTAGTATCAGTTTAGTTCAGTTAATCAGTTTAGTGTTTGTTAGATGGGAGTAGGATTCAGCACTGAGCGAGCCTAGGGATATGGGATCACCCCCTAGATAGGACTGAGATCCCTAGAAGTAAACCCTAAGTTCCATAACTACATAGCTAGCGTAGGTAAGATCTTTCACCCGTTCGATAGGGATTGACATACTTATGGATTACCCACTAGCACATTTAAATATATAAGACTGAATCAGGGGTCACTCGCTAGATTAGGACTGACTCCAAAGTAGTTGTCTTTACCAGTGGTGCAGTACTGACACCCTCCCAACTAGGGTTACAGGTTAGACCATAGTTAGTTTAGTATGAGGCCTGTTAGTTGGATGAATACATCCCACAGTTTTAGGTACAAATTAAGGACTGTTAGATACAGTCAATTTAAATAAGTACTATAGATTTAAGACTATCAGATACAATCAATCCTTATCATTTTAAATAGACCCTGAGATCACCTACTACATAGGACTAATCTCAACTATAGTCAATCAGTATTAGTATCATCAGATTTATCGATCACCCGCTAGATAGGACTAATCTCAAATTTAGTTACTCAGATATAGTATGGAACTTATCTAGTTCGATTAGATTTAGGACTGTCAGATATAGTCACTTATGTTATCATCTATATTAGTTATCAGAACTCATGTTATCAGTACTCAGCTTCAGGACTATTAGATACAGTTAACCAGGCCAGTTCTTCATAATCAGAATGTCAGAAATATTATTCATGTATCAGTAACATAGTATCAGTCCCTCAGATATCAATAATTCCATGTTATTAGTAAACTCAGTAGTTAGAACTTAGCATTATGTCCTATCACGATGTCAGTTACAATTACGTATAGATGCATGTATTATCATATTCATGTTAGTCAGTCAGTTAGTATTGTTCAATCATATGAACCGATTGTATTCAGCCTACGTCACTTGCATACAAGTACATTCAAAGTACTGACGCATTTTCACTATGGTGTCTTATACCATAGGTTTAGAAGCAGCGCACCAGAGCATCAGTAGCATCCTAGTTCAGCAGTCAGAGTCAGTTTTGAGTCCTCATCCTTCGAGGACATGATGATTACATTACTATTTTGGTTTTTATTTTATTCCATTATTCGGGGTTAGTTGGGGACATGTCCCATCAACTCCTTATTCAGACATTTTAGAGGAATTTAGACTATAGTACATTTCAAATAGTTTATTTTTTTTAGATTTGGTTATTGTTACCCATTACAGATATTGTTCCATATTAAGTTTTAGTTTAGTTTTGAACCTTTTGTCCTTTTAGTACATATTTACCATATTTATACAGTACAACATGCAGTGTGTAGGTACAGATATCAGTCATGAGTTAGCTTGTGGTCCTTCGCGGTTATGAGCATCGAGTAGCATTCTGGGTACCAAATTTAGGTTGTTACAGAGGTATTGTGTTACCTTGTCTAAATTGTGTTGTATACTTGAAAGCAAGAATAGTTTCTTTTTCAGTGGCCACTCAATTAAAGTATAGAGGGTTGGCCTTTTTTTAGCAAGAATCGCAGCCTTATTCCTCCTGGTTTGATCAAAAAATTTTGTATTGTCAACAATGTAGGAGAGTAGGTGTTGTTCAATGAAAGTAAATTCATAAATAACATGTCCACTGGCAGCACTTAGGATTTGTGATTAATTAGTCACGTACGCGAAGGTTAATAGAATTATAAAAGAAAGGGTGTGAGGTGAGAGTTGTGAAAATTGTTGAAAGACTTAGTAATATTCAGTTTACTAAGAATTTATTACTGTCATGATTTCCTCACTAATTTTTGTTGATACTATTTCTATCTAAATCTAGTCGATCGATGATACCTACCAGTACGTATGGTTCTATTGATACTATACTTACTATATCTCCTTAGGAGGTATAGCCATATTGCATGTGAGTTGGATTTTCTATAGGCATGGCAATGGTTACTCTTTAGTAGCTCCTGTCATCCTACCTTAACATATATGTTGCATCTTAGGTTATTTTTTTTACCTATTTAGTGCTCTTGTACTGGTTTATATTAGTTTTTGGAGAACTGTTAATTTACTTTCCCAATGTATTTATGTGTTTTGAAT
This sequence comes from Capsicum annuum, assembly GCF_002878395.1. NCBI lineage: Eukaryota > Viridiplantae > Streptophyta > Magnoliopsida > Solanales > Solanaceae > Capsicum > Capsicum annuum. The sequence continues at coordinate 200,669,871 of NC_061114.1, forward strand.
AAGCGATCTATTTATTTATTAATTTATTTGTACTTAAAGTTTTTAAAATTGTCTTCTGCATTAATTAAATAGTTGGGTGGTAAAGGTTCTTGTATCTAGGGTAAGGTTTAGTAAGTGCCCGCATGATTTGTGAAATGAATCGTGAAAATTTGGTAGTAGAATGCAAGTTATCGGTCCCCATTACAATAGAAAAGGTTGAGTAAAGTCTTGCGGATTAGTTTGTTGACTTCTACATCAAATCTATAGGAAGCTATAAGGTACCCAGGAATCAGTCTCACTTTCTTCTCTCCTATTGTGTTATTTTAGTATTGTCTCCCTAAGTTAAATTTGATTGATAACTAGCATATTCCAATTGATGTCTCAATAATTACAATTAGGATTATTTTGTCTAAGTTAGTGTGTAATACCTCAAAAATATAGAGTAATATTAGAACTATTATTCAAGCTCATACAAAATAATTTATATTGCTTTGGTAGTTTTATGAGTAAGTTTGATGTATATTAAGGCCTCAAATAACTCCTAGCTTTTAGACAAATCAAAATATCCCTTATCGATGGTGTTCTTGGAAAGAATATTTCAATAGTTTACTTCAAACGAGAATAACATTTGTATTACTATGAGTTTTTATGCTCAAGATCCACCAACAGATAGATAATCTAATTATCTTTCCAATGCCACCGATTTTACCTTAATCTGATATTGGGGTAAAAAGTTATGCCTATTTTACCAGAGAGCTGTCTGTCTACCAAGGTGCAATGGCCAGGGTGATGGACTATAACGCCTCGAATCCGGTACCCGGAATGCTACACGATGCTCATGACCCCGAAGGACCACAGGCTAATCCATACTAATATCTATACCTATATACTGCCTGATATATTGTATAAATGCAGAAACATGAAATGAAAGGCCATAAGGTTCAAAACTGTAACATAAGATCTGATAAAATATAACATCTGGCTGAGATATGAAATACCCAAAACAAAATTGAAATAAACTATCTGAACATATTGTAGTATTAAAAGCCTCTAACTGGCTGAACTGTCTGAATAAGGAGTTGATGGGACATGTCCCCAACTAACTCCAACAAATAAATTAATCAATGAGATAATAAAGAAATGATCATGTCCTCAAAAGATGAGGACTTACTTCTAACTCAGACTGCTGAGACTGGAATGCTGCTAATGCTATAGATCTCATGCTTCTGAACCTATGGTATAAACTAACATAGCACAAATGCGTCAGTACTTTAAATGTACTGGTATGCATGTGAGGTAGGCTAAATGCAAAAGGGTTCATATGCATGAACAATAATAGCTAACTGACTAATATGAGCATGAGAATACATTCATGAATACATAGTAACTATATCTGGGATCGTGATAACATGAATTTACTGATAACTAACATGACTGATAACTGAGTACTGATGACTGATATAATTAATAATATGAGTGATTGTATCTGACAGTCCTAAATCTGATGGAACTAACTGACTTCTATACTATTCTAAGTTGACTGTATCTGATAGTCCTGTAATTTTGTAGAACTATTTGAGTTCCATTACTGTGACTGAATGACTGTATCTGATAGTCCTAAGTTCTATAACTGAAACTGTGGGAAGTAGTTATCCAACCGATATGCCCTTAATACACCATTATGGCTAAGTTGGGGTCCAATCTGTAATCCCAATTAGAAGGGTGTCAATACCGCGCCACTGCTAAGGACAATCTATGGGTAACCCTCGTATAATAGGTAACTCTGGTAAGAATGGTGGGAACCCTCATATAACAGGTTAAGCCACCGCATCGACCCTCGTATAGCAGGATATGATGTCTCAACTTATGCTGGCTACATAGTTTTAGAACGCAAGGATTGCTTCTAAGAATCACACCCTCATATAACAGGTGAGTTCCCATCCTTGGGTTCACTCGGTGCTAATTCCTTCTCCCATCTAAATAAAAACTGAACTTGATTAATTGAACTGACTGGACTGAGTTAACTGAGTTCAACTGACTGAGATCTGATAACATACTGAGATTATGAGTTTTCCTGAGACTGATTGAATTATACTCAACATAACTTGACTGAGAGTATCTTGATCACATGACATAGGATCTTGGCATACTGCTAAACTGTCGGGTACAAGTACCCTCAGGACTCAATTGAAGGAAACTGACAAAGCATGACTTTCTGGAATACATATTTATATCAACAGTACATAATATAATAAGTTGGAGTATTCATAGAGTACAAGTTCTAAAGCACCTCAATGGCCACACACATATTCATAATCCATTTACTAAGGCATTCCATCAAAAACTTGACAAGCATGAACTTGTACATGAATAGGGATTTCATATTATCGTACTAGTATGACACTTTTCCTTCACATAGACAATTAATCAAACACATAGTAAGCATAGTACATGTAGAAAACATTAGGCAACAAGCAAATATCATTATTCAATTCTAATTTCATCATTCAAGGGGTTAATCATAGGTTCTGTAACACCCCAATTCGCTAAACCGAAATGCTACACGGTGCTCATGACCCCGAGGGACCACAAGCTAATCCATGACTGATATCTATACCTATATACTACAAATCATGATATAATAATGTGGAATACATAAAACTGTAAGGCCATAATGTTCAACTTAATAAAACCATGTGGGTCAAAATACCCAAACAACTCAATCTTAAAGCTAAGTCTGAACATAAATCTGAACATAAATGTGAAAATACCACATTAACATCTAGTTATACTCATTCAAATATGACCTTTACAAAATCGAATACTAAAACTTGATGGATTCAAAAACTCTTAGCTTGCATCACTCTAAGCGACTCATATGAGCATGCTTAAGACATCGCAAGCTATATTATCTCTAGGATATTCATTGTAAGTCATGCACTAAAATGCTACTCATAAGATAGGAGGTTTCATACATAGGAAAACTTATTCACTTCCTAGCTTAGAAACATGCGGGGTATTACAATATCTCCCCCTTTCGAACATTCGTCCTCGAATGAGAGTTTACTAAGAAGGTATACAAGACAATAAAACTTGAATTGAACATGAAGAACTGAAACTTTATCTCATGACTGACATACTAAACATACTGAACTCGTGCATATTTGATGCACGGATAACTTGATACATGAATGCATGTCTGAGAATGAAATGGTTAATAGGTACTAAGTTTATATTGGAAATATAAACATGAAACAAAATAAGCTTAAGTAGAACTGTTACCTTTAGCTTGATCTGAATTGGTGGGGAAGAGGTGAGGATACTTGGTACGTAGATCTACTTCTGCTTCCCAAGTAGCTCCCTCATGAGACTGATTTCACGAAAGAACCTTGACTAGAGGTACATCTTTGTTCCTTAATCTACGAGTCTGATAATATAATATTTCGACCAGAATATCTTCATAAGAGAGGTTGTTCTGAATGTCGATGCTCTGAATAGGGACAACAACTGCTGGGTTACCTATGCACTTCTTGAGCAAAGAGACATGGAAGACTGGATGGACTGAGGCTAGATCTGAAGGCAACTGAAGCTCATAAGCTACCTTGCCAAAGAGAAAGAGAATTCTGAAGGGACCGACATACCGGGGACTGAGTTTCCCTTTCTTGCCAAACCTCTTGACTCCCTTCATGGGAGAGATCTTAAGATAGACATAGTCATTGACCTCGAACTCGAGATCCTTTCTATGAACATTTGCATAGGACTTCTATTGGCTCTGAGCAGTTCAGAGTTTCTCTCTGATCAACTAAAATTTCTCTAAGGCATTGAATACTAAGTCAGGATATATGACTGAGGCCTCACTAACTTTGAACCAACCAATCAGAGATCTACATCTCCTACCATAGAGAGCTTCAAATGGAGCCATCTGAATACTAGAATGATAGCTATTGTTGTATGCAAACTCAAACAAAGGCAACTAGTCATCCAAACTTCCCTTGAAGTCAATTACATACGCCCTTAGCATATCTTCAAGAGTCTAAATGCTCCTCTCTGCTTGACCATCTTTCTGAGGATAAAACACTGTGCTGAGATGGACTTGGGTACCGAGACCTTTTTTGAATGCTTTTAAAAAGAGAGAGGTGAACTGGGTACCTCTGTCTGAGATGATAGATAGTGGAACACTGTGTAACCTAACTAACTCCCTAATATAGATTTTGGCATAATCCTCAATGGAATAAGAAGTACGAACAGGAAGGAAATGAGCTGACTTAGTCATTCTATCTATAATGATCCAAACTGAATCATGCTGATGACGAGTTCTAGGCAAACCCATCACAAAGTCCATATTCACTTCTTCCTACTTCCAAATAGGAATTGTGAACTCTTGCACGAAACCACTAGGTTTCTGATGTTCTATCTTAACCTGTTAACATGTAGAGCACTTAGCTATAAACTTTACAATATCTCTCTTTATCCCACTCCACCAATAGATCTCTCACATGTCGTGGTACATCTTAGTGGACCCTGGATGAATAGAGTATCGCACACCATGAGCATTTGCAAGAATTTACTGCCTTAATTCATCTACACCTGGAACACATAGACGACCCTGACAATGAAAAACACCATCTCCCCCTTGGGAGAAAACCTCGACTTTCTGATTATGAACTAACCCCGAGGGACCACAAGCTAACCCATAAATGATATCTGTACCTGTATACTCCAAATCATGACATAATAATGCAGAATACATAAAACTGTAACGCCATAAGTTTCAACTGAATAAAACCATATGGGTAAAAATACACAAAACAACTCAATCAGAAAGCTAAGTCTGAACATAAATCTAAACATAAATCTGAAAGACTCTAAACTATCTGAATAAGGATTTGAAGGAACATGTCTCTAACTAACTCCATAAAATTGAACTAAAGAAATAAATAAATGTATCAAATCATATTGTCCTCGAATCAATGCGGACTCACTATAACTTTGTGACTGGAATGCTGTGTCTCAGAACCTATAGAGTAACATGAAAAGAAAGAACCATAGCGCAAATACATCTGTATAACTGGAGTACTGAGTATTGGAGGAAGGTAGGATGAATATAAAGGGTTTCATGCATGAACAACACTGATTGACTAATATGAACGTGGGAGTGTAAACATACATATATAGAAACTGGAACCATAAATATGTGATAGAATGACCTGTAAGCTAATATATGGTTTATTGATAACTGTCACGACTGATACTGTAACTGTTAACATGGATGACTGTATCTGACAGTCCTTTATATACTAAAATTTAAAGAACGCCCTGTGTTCTTTAACTGAGACTAATACTGAAACTGTGGAAGGTAGTGTTTAGCCGACATGCCCCATGTATGCCGTTATGGCTAAGATAGGGTCTAATCTATACCCTAACTAGAGGGTATCAATATCGTACCACGAGTAAGGACAGCCTGTGAGTGACCCTTATTTGGTAGGTACTCAACGAGAATGGTGGGAGCCCTAAACTGACAGGTTAAACCACCTCATCAAACCTAATCTGATGGGTTAAGATATCTCAACCTACACTAGCTACGCAGTTCTGGAACACAAGGATGACTACTAAGAATCACACCCTGAACTGGCGGGTGAGTTCCCATCCTTGGGTTCACTCGGTGCTAACCTCTACTCCCATCTAGAGGGACTGGACATGAATAACCGACTATACATGACTTAATCTTACTAAATTTTGTTGATTGGTGGAATGTTACTGATATCTGACAACTGACTGAGATCATGAGGTTTTCCTGAGTTACATGACTGACTGAAGTCTATGGAATCATAGCTTGAGTTTGGATATCGTGAAACATAACATGGCTCTAGGCACACAACTATAGTTTTTGGGTACGAATACCCCCAGGACTTGATAGGAGGAAACTGACACACATGACATGACTTGATCATAAGATTTGAGTCCACAATTCATAATATCATAAGGATTTCATAATAAGAATGATTCTCAACAAACTATCACATGATTGGGAATGCACACAACATGTATGATTGGGAATGCACACAACATGTATATACTTGCATGGCTTCAATAACATGGTTGTTCCATATCAAAACAATATCATGAGAATCTCATATAACATCTTCAATTCAAGACAATATATTGGGATCACGTTGAACATAAACTTAGAACATGGAATAGTCATTTAGAGCTTTTATTATGTCATAAAAGCATGATTTCTATTCCCTTAGGTATTTCCACAAACACCTTACATGTACTTCTTAGGCATAGGTGGATTCATCAAGATTTCTAACATTCAACCACCAATTTCACATGTTTATATGTTAAATACCACCATATCCTCACACAAAACATACAAAGATCCCATGTTAGGCATCATCAAACTCCAACCACATGAACATCAACCACCAACAACATAAACATGATAATACATAATTTAGAAGATGGTTCTTGAGCTTCATGGACGAAATAAGTCCATGAATCAACTCACGCATACCTTAGAAGGAAGATTCTTGATGATTAATGGAGGAATTTCCTTAAAATTGAATCTTTAAGCTCAATTATGCAACCCTAGTTGTTTTTATCTTTTAGTGCTCTTGAATGAAGATATTTGAGATGATAATAGGGTTGTAATATGTTTAGAAGCTATATATTTTGTACGGTTAAGTTTAGGGACGTGTAAGGAGTGTTAAAAGACTTAATTACCCTTTAAATAACTCCAAACAGAGTGTTTTTGGTACCTGGAACTGACTTAGGTGGTGCCCAAGTAATTTGGCAAGCTAGGTTAGGCGGTGCCTAACCAATCACCTATGTTTGGTTGGGGGCGGCGCCTAACCAATCGCCTATCCTTATTTTTCTCTCACGAAAATGGGCATAAATTTTCGCTTGGGTATTTGATTAAGACGAAATTGGTATCGTTTGAAAGCTAATTCAATTCTCTAATATTTGGTGGGTCTAAATCAGTGAAAATACTACATTAACATCGAGTTATACTCGTTCAAATATTACCTTTACAAAATCGAACACTAAAACTTGATGGTTTAAAAAAATCTTAGCTTGCATCACTCTAAGCGACTCATATGAGCATGCTTAAGATATCGCAAGCTATCTTATCACTAGGATATTCATTGTAAGTCATACACTAAAATTCTACTCACAAGATAGGAGTTTTCATACTTAGAAAAACTTATTCACTTCCTAGCGTAGAAATATACAGGGTATTACAATATCTCTCTCTCAGGAACATTCATCCTCGAATAAGAATTTACTGAGAAGGGATACAAGATAATAGAACCTAAACTAAACAGGAAGAACTGAAACTTGATCTCATGACTGACATGCTAAACATACTGAAATCATGCATATCTGATGCACAGATAACTTGATGCATAAATGCATGACTGAGTATGAAACAGTTAATAGGTACCAAGTTTATACTGGAAACATGAACATAAATTGAATAATCTTAAGAAGAACTGTTACCTTGAGCTTGATCTCAATTGGCAGGAAAGAGGTGAGGATGCTTGGTACGCATATCTACTTCTGCTTCCCAAGTAGCTCCCTCATGAGACTGATTTCGCCAAAGAACCTTGACTAGAGGGACATATTTGTTCCTCAATCTACGAGTCTAATAATCTAATATTTTGACTGGAATATCTTCATAAGAGAGGATATTCTGAATATCGATGCTTTGAATAGGGACAACAACTGCTAGGCCACCTATGAACTTCTTGAGCAAGGAGACATAGAAGAATGGATGGATTGAGGCTAGATCTAAAGGTAACTCAATCTCATAAGCTACCTTGCCAAAGCGACAGAGAATTCTGAATGGACCGACAAACCGAGGACTGAGTTTCCTTTTCTTACCAAACCTCTTCACTCCCTTTATGGGAGAGATCTTAAGATAGACATAGTCATTGACCTCGAACTCAAGATCCTTTCTACGAACATCTACATAGTACTTCTGTCGGCTCTGAGCAGCCCGGAGTCTCTCTCTGATCAATTGAACTTTCTCTAAGGTGTCGAATACTAAGCCAGGACCTATTACTAAGGCCTCACTAACTTCAAACCAACCAATTAGAGATCTATATCTCCTACCATAGAGAGCTTCAAATGGAGCCATCTGAATACTAGAATGATAGCTATTGTTGTATGTAAACTCAATCAAAGGCAACGGGTCATCCCAACTTCTTTTGAAGTCAATTGCACACTCACTTAGCATATCTTCAAGAGCCTGAATGGTCCTCTCTACTTTACCATCTGTCTGAGGATGAAATGCTGTGTTGAGATGGACTTGGGTACCGATACCCTTTTGGAATGCTTTACAAAAGTGAGAGGTGAATTGGGTACCTCTGTCTGAGATAATAGATAATGGAACACCATGTAACCTGACTAACTCCCTGATATAGAGTTTGGCATAATCTTTTTTAGAATAAGAAGTACAAATAGGAAGAAAATGAGCTGACTTGGTCATTCTATCTATAATGACCCAGACTGAATTATGCTGATGAAGAGAATTGTCTTTCTTGCGCATGAATAATACTGGCGCACCCCATGGGGAAATGCTGGGTCTGATAAATCCCTTATCTAAGATATCCTTCAACTGATCTTTCAGTTCCTTGAGTTCTACTGGTTCCATTCTGTACGACGGAATAGAAATAGGTTGAGTATCCGTCAGAAGGTCTATGCCAAAGTCTATTTCTCTTTCGGGAGGCATGCCTGGAAGATCTTCGGGAAAGACATCTGAGTATTCATTAATAACAGGGACTGTTTCAAGGCAGGGAGATTCAGAACTGGAATCTTTAAAATGCATGAGATGATACACATACCCCTTAGAAATCATTTTTCTTGCCCGAAGATAGGAAATAAGTTGACCCCTGAACACTGAAATGCTACCCTTCCACTCTAGGATGGGCTCATTCGGGAACTGAAACTGAACTATCCTGTTTCTGCAGTCGACTGTGGCATAGCAGGAATGAAGCCAATCTATGTCAAGAATGACATCAAAATTAGTCATCTCTAACTCCACTAAATCTGCTAACGTAGATTTCTAAGATATCATAACCGACAATTCCTGTATACCCGCCGATCTATGATAGTTTTATCCACTGGGGTAGAGACTGAAAAGGGCTTTGCTAGAATTTTGGGACTGATTCCCTAATTTCCTGCTATGTATAGAGTAACAAAAGACAAGGATACACCTGGGTCTAGCAAAGCATAAACATGAACATGGGAAATCTGTAACGTACCAGTAACGACATCAGAAGAATTTTCCTGATCCTGCCAGGATTGAAGAGCATAGATTCTGTTTAGGCGTTGCCCACTGGTATCACTGGAAATGAAACCTTGCTAGTTCAGGTGATCGGACTAAGCTGCAGAATGATTTTTCTTACCCTGAAGACTTGACTGCGAACACTCCCTAATCCTATGTCCTGGCTTGCGACAACTATAACAGACATCACTACTGGCTTTGCAAATGCCCTTGTAGTTCTTACCACAAGTCTGACAAAGAGGATTTGTTCGAGCACTGCTAACACTGCCCTGAGATTTAGAGCCTGGCACTTTATCTCTGTTTCTGCCTCTGAACTTTGACACTGGAGCACTGGCAGAGGAAGGTCCTAGAATGGCTAACTTGGAGCGAAATTGTGAACGGTTTCCTCCATCTAACTTGAGGTGAGCAAATTTGAAGTTACCTGACCTTGCTCTCTTGTTCTGCCTCTCCCTAGTCTTAACCTTCTGCTCTTCTAATTGTTGGGCATAGGTCATGAGTCTGGCTAAGGTAATATCACCGATTAGCATCGCAGAGCTACACTTATTTACAATGCTATCGTTGACCCCTAACATGAACTTGCTCATCTTAGCCCTATTGTCTGCAACCATATAAGGAGCATACCTGGATAGCAGAGTAAATCTGAGAGAATACTCCTAACTGTCATATTCCCCTGCCTGAGGTTGATGAACTCAAGAACTTTGGCTTCCCTCAGCTCTACGAAAAAGAATTTATCTAAGAAGGTCGTGACCAATTCATCCCACTCGATAGGGCCTGTATTATCTAACCTCTTAGACTTTCACTGTTTGTACCAATCATGAGAAACATCCTGCAACTGGTAGGCGGCTAACTCGGCACTTTCAATAGAAGTAACACCCACGATGTTAATGACCTTCTGGACTTAGTCAATAAATTCCTAAGGGTGCTCATCACACTTAGACCCATGGAAATAATGAGGGTTCATCCGGGTGAAGTCTCGAACCCTAGATGCTTTGGGATTGGCCACTAGATTGGCTGGAATGACAGTGGCCGTTCATTCTGTGCAGTCACGAATTGAGAAAGTATGGTAAATATAGCTCTAAACTCCGCATGGGAAACATGTTCGCCCAAAGGTTCTTTGGGCAGAGGAGCTGGCTGGTTTCTTTTCTTTGGGGCCATGGTTTGGAATAAGAGAAGAACGGATTAGACTGAGAGTTTAACTTATGATTATGCTCAATAGCATGACATGAATACTGAAGAAAGGGGACTGTTCCTAAAACATATATAGACTTCTGTACATAAATGCGATACGCAACACACCCATGTACAAGACTCTACTAGATACGACTTTCAAACTTCCTAGGACTCTATTGAACCTTAGGGTCTAATAACAACTTTGTAACACCCCAATTCGCTGAACAGGAATGCTACACGGTGCTCATGACCCCGATGGACCACAAGCTAACCCATGACTGATATCTGTACCTATATACTACAAATCATGATATAATAATACAAAATACATAAAACTGTAAGGCCATAAGGTTCAACTAAATAAAACCAGGTAGGTGAAAATACCCAAAACAACTCAATCTAAAAGCTAAGTCTGAATGTAAATCTGAACATAAATCTGAAAGCCTCTAAACTATTTGAATAAGAAGTTGAAGGAACATGTCTCCAAATAACTTCGTAAAATAGAACTAAAGAATTAAATAAATGTATCAAATCATATTGTCCTCGAATCAATGAGGACTCACTGTGTCTCTACTACTGGAATGCTATTGCTACTGTTGGGCTAGAGATCGTGACTCAAAACCTATGGTGTAACATAAAAAGAAAGCACCATAGCGCAAATACATCAGTACAACTGGAGTAATGAGTATACGAGGAAGGTAGGATGAACATAAAGGGTTTCATACATGAACAACACTGACCGACTAATATGAACGTGGGAGTGCAAACACACATATATAGAAACTAGGACCGTGAATACGTGATAGCATGACCTATAAGCTAATATATAGTTTACTGATAACTGTCAAGACTGATACTACAACTGATAATAGGGACGACTGTATCTAACAGTCCTATATATACTAAAATCTGAAGAACGCCCTGAGTTCTTTTACTGAGACTGATACTAAAATTGTGGGACGTAGTGTTTAACAGACATGCCCCATGTATGCTGTCATGGATAAGTTGGGGTCCAATCTCTGCCCCGACTGGAGGGGTGTCAATACCATGCCACGGGTGAGGACAACCTGTGAGTGACCCTTATCTTGCAGGTACTCAATAAGAACGGTGGGAACGCTAAACTGATGGGTTAAGCCACCACATCAACCCCAATCTGATGGGTTAAGATGTCTTAACCTACGCTGGCTATGCAGTTTCGAAACACAAGAATGACTACTAAGAATCACACCCTGAAATGGTGGGTGATTTCCAATCCTTGGGTTCACTCGGTGCTAACCTCTACTCCAATCTGGAGGGACTGGACATGAATAACTGACTATGCATGACTTAATCTTACTGAATTCTGTTGACTGGAGGAATGTTACCGATATCTAACAACTGACTGAGATCATGAGGTTTTCCTGAGTCACATGACTGACTGAAGTCTATGGAATCATAGCTTGAGTTCTGATATTGTGAAACATGACATGGCTCTAGGCACACAACTATAGTTTTTGGGTATGAATACCCCCAGGACTCGATAAGAGCAAACTGACACACATGACATGACTTGATCACAAGATTTGAGTCCATAATTCACAATATCATAAGTAAGGATTTCATAATAAGAATGATTCTCAACAAACTATCATATGACCGGGAGTGCACACAACATGTATATACTTGCATGGCTTCAATAACATGGTCGTTCCATATCAAAACAATATCATGAGCATCTCATATAACATCTTCAATTCAAGATGATAGCATGGGGATCACGTTGAACATAAACTTATAACATGGAATAGTTATTTAGGGATTATTATGTCATAAAAGCATGATTTCTATTCCCTTAGGTATTTCCACAAACACCTTAAATGCACATCTTAGGTATAGGTGGATTCATCAAGATTTCAAACATTCAACCACCAATTTCACATGTTTATACGTTAAATACCAGCATATCCTCACACAAAATATGCAAAGATCCCATCTTAGGCATCATCAAACTCCAATCACATGAACATCAACCACCAATAACATAAACATCATAATACATAATTTAGAAGATGGTTCTTGAGCTTCATGGATGAAAGGAGTCCATGAATCAACTCACGCATACCTTAGAAGGAAGATTGTTGATGATTGACGGAGAAATTTCCTTCAAATTAGATATTCAAGCTTAATTATGCAACCCTAGTTGTTTTTCTCTTTTAGTGCTCTTGGATGATGAGCTTTGAGATGATAATAGGGTTGTAATATGTTTAGAAGCTATATATTTCGTAGGGTTAAGTTTAGGGATGTGTAAGAAGTGTTAAAAGACTTAATTACCCTTAAAATAACTCAAAACGGAGTGTTTTTGGCACATGGAACTGACTTAGGTGGCGGTCAATTAATTTCCCAAGCTAGGTTGGGCGGCGCCTAACCAATCACCTATCCTTACTGTGTTTTACGAAAATGGGCATAACTTTTAGCTCGGGTATCGGATTAAGGCAAAATTAGTATCGTTGGAAAGATAATTCGATTCACTACAATTTGATGGTTCTAAATCAGCAAAAATACCACATTAACATCGAGTTATACTTGTTCTAATATGACCCTTACAAAATCAAACCTAAACCTTGATGGATTCAAAAACTCTTAGCTTGCTTCACTCTAAGCGACTCATATGAACATGCTTAAGACATCGAAATCTATCATATCGCTAGGATATTCATTGTATGTCATGCACTAAAATGATACTCACAAGATATGAGGTTTCGTACGTAGGAAAAGTTATTCACTTCCTAGCTTAGAAACATGCGGGGTATTACAGGTTCACATGAATCAACACCTATAATAATTAATTTCACTTAAGATTTATCACTAAACATGGAAGAGAATTAAATTGGTCATTATCAACAAGAACAAAAGAAAACCCAACATGAAATTCATAAAAATCCATACACTTGACCTTTGAAAAGAGATTCTTGGGCTTCATGGACGAAAGGAGTCCATGAATGAACACTATGCATACTTGGGTAGTGAGTTTGTTGAAGTTCCTAAACTTGAAGAACTTGAATCTCTTAGTTTCATGAAGAAAATTTGGATTTTGTTTCTTAAGGATTGCTCTTAGAGAGAAAACCCTAATTTGTTGTTGTTGAAGAATAATAAATTTATGAGGCTTGATCTGATAATATTAAGGATTAAAACGGGTGGAAAAAGACCCAAATACCCTTTTAAAAATGAATAAAAAATACCTGATTGTGTTCTGTGATAGCTCGTGCGATGGTTCATTGCTGGCTCGATGGTCCGTTGTTCTAACCATCGAACGTGGACCATAATAGGGATTCATTGCCTTAGTAGCGACGGCTTGGGCGACAATCCATCACAAGCTTGATGGCCCATCATCCTATCCGTTGCTCCTTGGCCAGAAAATTGACTTACTGTCTTAGCTACAATGGTCTAGGCGATGGTCCTTCGCTAGATCGACGGTCCGTCAACCTGCCCGTCACACTTGGGTGGTTCTGACAGCTCTCGGTAAAATGTCTATAACTTCTTACTCTGATACCAGATTTGGACAAAATTGGTATCGTTAGAAAGCTTATTCAATTTCCTAAACAACAAAAAGTGACAATATTATAATTTCCACATATACAAAAGTGGATTCATCTTTCAAAGTAAGGTTCTAACATTATTGGGACTATTTCAAGCTAGGTAGAGGTAAGGGGTAATACAATATCTCCCCCTTGAGAACATTCATCCTCAAATGAGACTGAAAATGGGGGGAGAAGATAAACTGATATACACACTGAACATAAATAACTGGAACATGACTGATAACTGAATATATCATATTGAGCATACATATCTGATGCATGTGTAACTAATTTATAAATGCATGACTAAGTGTTCTGATGAACTGAGTTTCTCACAATGAGAATACATATCTGATGCATGATTATAGAACTAAACTGCTACATGGACGCGTGACTGAATATGCAATGGTATTTAATACAAAGTTTATAATAGAACTTTTGACATGAAATGGATACCAATCTTGTAACTGAAGTTCGAAGTTAAACTAAAAATCTTAAGGAGAACTGTTACCTTGAGCTTGATCTGAGTTAGCGGAGAAGAGGTGAGGATACTTGGTCCACATGTATGCTTTTTCTTGCCAAGTAGCTCCCTCAACAGACTGATTTTGCCAAAGGACTTTGACTAGAGGGACTTCTGTGTTCCTCAGTCTACGAGTTTGATAGTCTAGGATTTCAACTAGAATCTCTTCATAAGAGAGGCTATTTTGAACATCTATGCTCTTAATAGGGACTACAACTGTTGGGTCACCTATGCACTTCTTGAGCAAAGAGACATGGAAGACTGGATAAACTGAGGCTAAATCTGAAATTAATTCAAGCTCATAGGCTACGTTGCCAAAACGACTAAGAATTTTAAATGGACTGCTATATCAGGGATTGAGCTTTCCCTTCTTGCCAAACCGCTTCACTCCCTTCATGGGAGAGATCTTTAGATAGACATAGTCACCAATTTTGAACTTGAGATCCTTTCTGCAAAGATCGACATAAGACTTCTGTCGGCTTTGAGCAGCCCGAAGTCTTTCTCTGATCAACTAGACTTTATCTAAGGCATCAAATACCAAGTCAGGCCCTATATAACTGAGGCCTCACTACTTCGAACCAACTGACTGGAGATCTACATATCCTACCATAAAGAGCTTTGAATGGAGCCATCCGAATACTTGAATGATAGCTATTATTGTATACAAACTCAATCAAAGGCAAGTGATCATACCAAATACCCTTGAAATTAATTGCACACGCTTTAGCATATCTTCTAGGGTCTGGATGGTCCTTTCTTCTTGACCATCTATCTGAGGATGGAAGGCTGTACTGAGATAAACTTGGGTACCAAGTCACTTTTGGAATGTTTTCCAGAAATGAGAGGTGAACTGGGTACCTCTATCTGAGATAATAGATAACGGAACACCATACAATCTGACCAACTCTGTAATATAGAGTTTGGCATAATCCTTTTTTGAGTAAGAGGTATGGACTGAAAGAAAAATATTTGACTTGGTTATCATATCTATAATGACCAAAACTAAATCATGATGATGACGAGTATGAGACAAACCCGTCATGAAGTCCATATTCACTTCTTCCCAATTCCAAGTAGGAATACTGAACTCCTACATAGACCCACTGGTATTCTGATGCTATATATTAACCTTCTGATATGTAGAGCACTTAGCCATAAACTTAGCAACATCTTTCTTAATCCCACTCCACCAATAAATCTTCTGCAAGTCACGGTACATCTTTGTGGCCCCTGGATGAATATATTAGCGCACAGCATGGACTTCTACAAGAATTTACTGCCTTAAGTTATCTACACCTGGAACACAAAGATGACCCTGACAATGCAGAACACTATCTCTCTCTTGGGAGAAAACCTCTACTCTATGATCCTTGACTGATTCTTTCAACTCAACTAGACTGGGGTCTCTATCTTTCTTTTCTTTCACCTTGGAAACTTGAGATGATTTTAAACTACTTTGAACCCAAATGTCACCCTCTTCTTTATCGACTAAGCGAATGCCTAGTGTGGATAGATGATGGACTTCCTAAGATACTTCTTCTTACTGTCCTCAACATGAAGAACATTACCCATAGATAGTCTACTAAGAGAATTGGGCACAACGTTGGCCTTTCCCGGACGATAAAGGATACTCATGTCATAATCTTTCAAGAGCTCTAACCACTTTCTTTGATGAAGATTGAGATGTTTTTGAGAAAAGACATATTGAAGGATCTTATGATCTGTGAAAACATCTAAATGAACTCTATATAGATAATTCCCCCAAATCTTCAAGGCAAATACTATGGCTGGTAACTCATGATCATGAGTAGGATAATTCTTCTCATGGGGTTTAAACTGTTTGGAGGCATAGGTTATGACCTTACCATGCTGCATGAGGTCACAACCCAAACCTACTCTGGATGCATCACAATATACTATGAACCCGTCTGAACCATCTGGAAGAGATAAGACTAGAGCTGAGGTGAGTCGAGTCTTCAACTCTTGAAAACTCTTCTCGCAAGGAACTGACCATTGAAACTTGACATTCTTCTAGTCAATCTTCACATAGGGTATGGAATAGAAGAAAATCCCTCAACAAACCATCGGTAATAGCCAGCCAAACCCAAGAAGCTCCTAATATTTGATAGAGAGATAGGTCTGGGCTAGTTTCTTACCACTTTAGACTTTTGAGGATCAACCCTAATGCCACCACCAAAAAAAAATATGACAAAGGAATGCTACTGACCTTAGCACATACTCGTACTTACTAATATTGGCGAACACTATTAATCTCGAAGAGTCTGAAGTATAATTCTGAGATGGTCTGCATGATCACGCTTACTGTAGGAATAGACAAAAATATCATCTATGAAGACTATGAAGAACATGTCTAAGTACTGCTTGAACACACGGTTCATCAATTCCATGAAATCTGTTAGGGAATTAGTAAGACCAAAGGAAATGACTAGGAATTTGAAGTGACCATATTGTATACGTAAAACTGTCTCCAAAATATCACATTCTCTGACTCTGAGCTGATGATAGCTGGATCTGAGGTCTATTGTAGAGAAACAGATACCATCCTAAAGTTGGTCAAACAAGTCTTGGAAAAGGATACTTATTCTTGACATTTACTTTATTGAGCTAACGATAATCAATACACATTTTGAGAGAATCGTCTTTCTTGCGCACAAATAAGGCTGGTGCACCCCACAAGGATACACTAGGCCTAATGAATCCCTTATTTAGGAGATTCTTTAACTTCTCTTTCAATTCTTTGAGTTCTTATGGGGCCATTCTGTATGGAGAAATAGATATAGGCTGAGTATCTAGAAGAAGATCAATGCCGATGTCTATTTACCTTTTGGGAGGTATTCTTGTAAGATCTTCGGGAAAGATATCTGAATATTCATTCACTATAGGGACTGATTCAAGACAGGGAGTTTCAGAGCTAGAATCCTTAACATGAACAAGATGATAGACACATCCTTTAGATATCATTTTACGTGCCCAAAGGTAGGAAACAAGCTGACCTTTAAAAGCTGAAGTACTACCCCTCCACTCTAGGATAGATTTATTTGAAAACTGAAACTAGACCGTTCTATCTCTACAATCGACTATGTCATAGTAGGAATGAATCCAATCCATGCCGAGAATGACATCAAAATCAGTCATCTCAAATTTGACTAAGTCTAATGAAGTGACTTTCTACAATATCATAACTGGGCAGTTCCTGTATGCCCTCTGGGCTAAGATGGTTTTACCTACTAGGGTAGAAACTAAAAAGGGCTCTACTAGAATTTTGGGACTGAATCCAAACTCAACTACTATATAGGGAGTAAAAAAAGACAAATAATCTCCTTGATCTAGCAAAGCATAAACATACACATGAAAGATCTGTAATATACTAGTGACTACATCAGGAATTTTCCTGATCCTTCTGGGACTATAGAGCATAGAGTCTATTTGGGGTTGCCCACTAGTAGTGCTGAAGTGGCACCCTACTAATTTGGGTAACCAGAATGAGCTGAGAAACGATTTTGCTAACTATGAGGACCTGGCTAAAGACATTCTCTAACTCTATGGCCTGACTTGCCACATCTAAAAAAATACCACTGCTAGCTTTTCAAATACCCTAATGGGGCTTACCATAAGTCTGGCAAAGAGGATAGGTGCAGGCACTACTAATACTTCCCTGAGACAAAGAGCCTGGCACTCTATCTTTGTTACTATCCCTAAACTTAGGAACTGGAGCACTGGCTGAAAAAGGAGTTGGAACTGATGACTTAAGATGAAACAGAAAATGGTTTCCTCCTTCTGATTTAGGCTGAGTAAAGTTTAAAATACCAGTCCTTGCTCTCTTATTCTGCTTCTCTTTTATCTTAATTTTTTTCTCTTTTATCTTTTGAGCATGAGTCATAAGCCTAGCAAAAGTTATGTCACTATTCAACATCGCAAATCTACACTCATTAACCACACTATCATTCACCCCAAAAACAAACTTACTCATTTTGGCCCTGCTATCTGCAACCACATGAGGAGCGTATCTGGCTAATTATATAAAATTAAGAGAATACTCTTTCACCGTAATGTTACTCTGCCTGAGGTTGATGAATTCTAACACCTTAGCTTCTCTCAGCTCTAAAGGAAAGAGCCTCTCTAAGAATTCAGTGACAAACTCTTCCCACTCTATAGGTCCGACATCATCTGGCCATTTTGACTTCCATTGCTTGTACCAAGTGTGAGCAACATCCTACAACTGATATGCAAGTAGCTCAGCACTCTTACTAGGAGTAACCCCTATAATATCTGTAACCTTCTGAACCTGATTAATGAATTCCTAAAGATCCTCATCTGACTTGGACCCAAGAAAGAATGGAGGATTCATTTAGATGAAGTATTAAATCCTAGCTGTAGCTGAATTGTCCACTGGGTTGGCCAGAATGACAGCTAGTCATTCATTTTAAGCAACAACTGACTAAACAAGAGTAGTGAATGCATCTCTAAACTCTACATGAGAAACATGTTTGCACAAAGGTGCTTCGGGCTGAGAAGTTGACTAGTTCCCATTTTTTCTTTTAGGAGGCATATTCTGTAAAAGAAAGAGAGAAATGGATTAGACTGAAAGATTAGATTAAATTTATGCTCATTGTAATGACATGAATACTGAAAGAGGGGAAACTGTTCCTAAAACATCTTATAGCCTCTTGCACATAAATATGGCATGCAATACATCCAGGTACAAAACTCTAGTAGATGTGACTTTAAGACTTACTAGGACACTATTAAACCTTAGGCTCTAGTACCAAGTTTGTAACACCCCGAATCTAGCACCCACAATGCTGCATGGTGCTCATGACCCAGAAGGACCACAAGATAACCTATGACTAATATCTGTACCTGTATATTACCTGATATACTGTATAAATATGGAAATATAAACTGAAAGGCCATAAGGTTCAAAACTGTAACATAAGATCTGATAAAATATAACATCATGGTAGGGTATGAAATACCCAAAACAAAACTGAAATAAACTATTTAAACATACTGTAGTTTGAAAAGCATCTAACTGACTAAAATTTTTGAATAAGGAGTTGATGGGACATGTCCCCAAGTAACTCCAACTAATAAATTAATCCATGATATAATAAAGAAATGATCACATCCTCGAATGATGAGGACTCACTGCTAACTCTGATTGTTGAGATTAGAATGCTACTGATACTATAGAGCTCGTGCTTCTAAGCCTATGATATAAAACATCATAGCACAAATGTGTCAGTACTTTAAATGTACTGGTATGCATGTGAGGTAGGCTGAATGTAAAAGGGTTCATATGTATGAACAATACTGGCTAACTGACCAATATGAACGTGATAATACATGCATGAATACATAGTAACTATATTTGAGATCATGATAACATGAATTACTGATAACTATCATGACTGATAACTGAGTTTTGATGTCTAATATAACTGATAGCATGAGTGATTCTATCTGACAGTCCTAAATCTGATTGAACTAGTTGAGTTTGGTACTGTTTTGAGTTGACTGTATCTGATAGTCCTAAAATTCTGTAGAACTATCTGAGTTCTAATACTGGGATTGAGTCACTGTATCTGATAGTCCTAAATTTTGTAACTAAAATTATAGGAAGTAGTCATCTAACCGACATGCCCCTAATACACTATTATGGCTGAGTTGGGGTCCGATCTGTAACCCTAATAGGAAGGGTGTCAATACTTCGCCACTGGTAAAGATAATCTGTGAGTAACCCTTATATAATAGGTAACTCTAATGAGAATGGTAGGAACCCTCATATAACAGGTTAAGCTACCTCATCTACCCTCGTATAGGAGGATATAGTGTCTCAACCTATGCTAGCTACATAGTTTTGGAATGCAAGGATTGCTTCTAAGAATCACACTCTTAGATAATAGGTAAGTTCCCATCCCTGGGTTAACTTGGTGCTAATTCCTACTCCTATCTGAATAGACATGAATATGATTAACTAAACTGACCGAACTGAGTTAACTGAGTTTCGTTGACTGACAAAATATTATTGAGATCTGATAACTAACTGAGATTACTGATATTACAGAGTTTTCCTGAGTCCTGAGACTGATTAAATTCTACTAAACATGACTTGACTGAGAGTATCTTGATACCATGACATAGGCTCTAGGCATATAACTAAATTTTTGGGTACAAGTACCCCCAGGACTCGATGGAAAGAAATTGACAAAGCATGAATTTCTTGAATACATAATCATATCAACAGTCCATATTATAATAAGTTGGAGTATTCATAGTGTACAAGTTCTAAAGCACCTCAATGGCCACACACACATTCATAATTCATTGACTAAGGCATTCCATCAAGCACTTGACATGCTTGAACTTGTACATGAATGGGGATTTCATATTATCATACAAGTATGACACTTTTCCTTCACATAGTCAATTAATCAACTACATTGTGAGTATAGTACATTTAGACAACATTACGCAACAAGCAAAAATCATGATTCAATTTTAATTTGATCATTCAAGGGTTTAATCATAGGTTCACATGAAGCTATACCTATAATAATTAATTTCACTTAATATTTATCACAAAATATGGAATAGAATTCAATTAATCATTATCACCATGAACAAAAGCAAACCCAACATAAAATTCATAAAAATTCATAAACTTAAACTTTGAAAAGAGATTCTTGGGCTTCATGGACAAAACGAGTCCATGAATGAACACTATGCATACCTGGGTAGTGATTTTCTTGAAGTTCTTGAACTTGAAGAACTTGAATCTCTTAGTTTCTTGAAGATAATTTGGATTTTGTTTCTTAAGGATTGGTCTTAGAGAGAAAACTCTAATTTGTTGTTGAAGAATAATAAACTTATAAACCTTGATCTGATAATATTAGGGTTTAAAATGGGTGGTAAAAGACACAAATACCCTTTTAAAAATGACTTCAAAATAACTTAATGGGATCTGCGATGGTTCATCACTGGTTCGACAGTCCATCGTTTTGACCATCGCACATGGACCAGAATAGGGACTCACTACTTTGGTAGCAACGGCTTGGGCGATGGTCCATCGTAATCTCAATGGACCATCAACCTATCCATCGCTCCTTGGCCAGAAATTTCATTTACTGCGTTAGCTATGACGGTTTAGGCAACAGTCCATTGCTAGTTTAACGGTCCGTTAACCTGCCCTTTGCACCTGGGCGTAGGGGTGGTCCTTCTGTATCTGGTTTGGTATTTTCATAATTTGGGTTCGTTAATTCGATAATTGATAATTGAAAGTAGATACCTAATACCATACCATTAAGCTTTAGTTCGGTAACTCGATAATCGGTAAATTAAATTCTTATTCAGTACGGAATTCGGTATTACCATATTAAAGTTGGACATGCTTGTAGTGATCCTATTTGGTGATAATAATGGTGATCTCCATCCAACGTTTTGAGAAAAAATCAATTTTGTTTGATAGTTTTACGCCTTTGAATACACAGTTTTACACCAGAAAAAATTAATTTTGTTTTGTCTTGTTACACGTTGATACATGTGTCTCAATTAATGAAACACCTTAAAACCTATGTTATTGTAGTTTGATCCATCTCCAAGAAGGGGAGAACTACATGTAGCATAAATAATATTTACATTAAAATAGATGTAACACGAACTTGAAATAACGAACTATAAAGTCATAATATCACTTACTATAAATATGATAGAGAGCAATATATGTTATTTTGTCTGCCAAGTGCTGAGTTTTGCTTCCATCTGCTGTTGACATGTGAATAAAAGGATTAACAAGGCTTAATCAAGTCCCCTTGGTTAAATCCACATTTCGACCTATGTTAGAACATTAGAGTTGGGAAAGTGCAGCCAGAAATGGTGTTATGTATCATGTCATGAAGACTTCTTTTCTATTGTTCCCTTCCACATCGTGATTTTCAATCTTAGCATGATATTCTCATCAAAATTTGTCATATGTTGGTTGCAAGAAAGTCTGCTGCGTAAATTTAAGAGTCTACTTTATGACTATGTTTAACAGTTCAAAGTTTGCTTGATCAATATTTACACATGTGGCCTTTGGAGTGTGGACTAGGTATATGGCCTATAGGTCACTTAACTATAACTAGATATTCGGGAAATACCAAATACCAAATGGAAGTAATATTTTTTACTAATCCCGAACCAAAATATCGTAATTTTAAAATTTTACACCCAAATACCAAATTACTCAATACCAATTACCAAACTTTTTGGTTTGGTTCGGTAATTTGGTTTTTGCTATTTTATGCCCACCCCTACCTGGGAGGTTCTGACAGCTCTCGATAAAATGTCCATAACTTTTTACTCTGATTTCAAATTTGGATGAAAATATCATTGGAAAGCTTATTCAATTTTCCACTCAACAAAAAGTTAAAATCTTAAAAATTCCACATGTTAAAATCTTAAAAATTCCACATGTACAAAAGTGGATTCATCTTTCAAATTAAGTTTCTAACATTCTTGGGATGATTTCAAGATAGGTATAGGTACGGGGTATTACATAGACCGTCGTATCAGTGATTGACCATCACGCCAGTCCGTTAACCTTAGGAAGAAAGGTTGAATCTAGTCATATTGTAAAGGTTGGAGTGATGGTTAGTCACCATAGTGACGTTCCGTCACCCAAACCGTCACCTGGGATAGTTCAGTGCTGAAAAGATGTTTTTAAAGGATTTTTTGGTCTATTCCAACTCTTTTAATCCCAAAACAACATCATTTCACCCTTTAAATAGTGGTTAACAAGCGTAAATACTACTCTAGTCTGTCATAACTCAAAAATCATCCATCACAAGGCAAAAAGGGGTGATTTGCTTCTCCCCAAAACCAACTAGGGTTCATCAAATTCAAGTTCAATACCAAGAATTAATCTAAGAACTCTCAAGAAAGCTGTTTCTCTTTCAAGATACAAGTTTTAAGGTATGTTTCATGTTCATCCATAGGCCATTTTCACCCAGGGAGTCCAAGAACCCACTTTTAAGTTTTAAATTATGATTTTTCATGTAATTATGATTTATATCCATCAAATTCATATGAACTTTGATTTCAAATCATGATTACCATGTGTTTTCTTTGCAATTTACTCTTGACACGTTTGAATGATGATTATTCGCATGTTAAATCCTTAACCCATGTTTTTAATATTGCAATTATGTTATTATCACATGATTTAACTATTCCTAAACTTTAACTCATGACCCTCACGTGTTTGATGAAATGCCTAATTGTTGAATATTGAACAATGATTCCCTTTTATGGTTTTCAAAGCTTTTATGTGGTCCTATTATTACTGCTATCGATTCCTGGGGGTTATGAATACCTAAAACTTAGCTGTTTACTTAGTCTCAGTATTTTCAAAATGGTTTTAAATACGTATAACCATGATCAGTTAGTCAGTTATTATATCAGTCAGACTTAGATCAACTCAGTAATGTGAGTCAGTTTAGTTGGGAGTAGGATTTATCCCTGAGCAAACCCAGGGATGGGGGCTCACCTGCCAGTTAAGGGTGTGACCCTTAGTAGTAATCCCTGCATTCCAGAACTACATAGCAAGTGTAGGTTTGAGATGCTTACCTATCAGTTGAGGGTTGAAACATATATCACCAGGGCACCTACCTATAGAGGGTGACTCTTTAGCCTTTCAGGACTTTACTTTAGTGAATCCACACAGTTTTGATTAGTATTCGCGGCATGGTATCGACACCCTTCCAACTGGGTTCAAAGGTTGGACCACAATAAGATCATACTGGGGCATGTCTGTTAGATGATATGTCCCACAATCTCAGTTCAGTGTTCAATACAGAGTTTAGTTTCAGGTTTGCTTGAACATAGCATATGATAATGCTCAACTCACTCTCATATTTGAGGGACAAGGCGGTCGTTGTGAAGTAACCGAATGGAAATTGGGGTAAAATCTCAAGGAGCAAATGCTAAAGACTTCCAATATATGGGTTCTAAAGTTACCATAAGGTTAATCGAAATGCTAATAGAAACAACATATATAAGTAAATATGGGGAATTTGTCAAAAATTCTTCACACAAACTTTAAGTAGTCCAGAGTGAATGCTATCTTTGGTCTAAATTCAAGAGGTTGAGGAATATTAGGATTATGTCTCCTTAGAGGCAATTTATGTTGGATAATGTTAGTTTATCAAGGGATTTAGCTGTTATGTAATGGATATGCTAGGCCAAATGTCATTGAGGTTAATCTTTCGATAAAACCACAAAGATTTCACCTATTGGCTCTTTCGAGTACCTAATAAGTGTGGAGTTTGTCTAACCACCCAAAACCTCAACCAAGCATCCCTAATTGTAGGATGATTCTCTTTACATGATTTGAACTTCCTAAACAGTTATTTCTAAGACTGCAAAAGGTAGTAAACCATGGACTTAGTTGTTCACCATTGTATTGTCCCCCAATAATCCTCTTTCGAGTATGTTATGGATTACCTAATATTTATATAAGTCCATCTTTTGAGGATGACAAAGGGTTCCTAGAACTTGGATCTTTCACCCATCAAACCCATTTTGAAATTTGGAATTTTCACCTATGAAATCCCAACTCATAAGCTCAAGCAATGGTGAAATCCATACTCAACAACTAAAATCCAAATAATACCCACACACAATTACACACTAATTCAACATAATCTCAAGACTAAATTACTTATCTACTTATGAATAAAGTAAAGAGAGATATTCCATATGGGTCAACAAAAACATTCATTCTTTAATAAGAAACTAAAAAATTTGAGTCTCCAAAGTATATTACATACTTTCCCAATTAGGGTTTCAAGCTTAGAATTCAAAACTATATTGTGATACAAGAAATACCCAAAGAAGAAAGGGTTTTTGGTTATATATGATTTGGGATTTGTCATGATATTTTACAACTTTTCCTTTGGGCCAATTCCCGCTGATCCGCAATTACGTTTATTGGACTCCGATGCTATTGCAGTTAGATTTGCAACCATATTTCTTTGACCATCTTGACTGACTGCGGTCGTAGCTAAAGGACCACGGTCGCAGTAACCAGAGATGATGTAATCTAAGTCTTCAAGTGCATTCTTCTATGGTTCCTCTTTATCATATTTAGCTCCAATCCATATCTTTTGACCTCGTTAGGTATTTTAACTGCATCAAGTAGATATTAGTGCATCTAACAACAAGTTTGTCTCATTTATGCATTCAAATCAAGGTATTTTGCACGAATAATAAGTAAGAATGAGTGGTAATAACACCACTCTTCAACACCCCAACTTAAGAGTTTGCTTGTCCTCGAGCAACACTACCCCTATATTATGAGACAATGTGTGCCCTTATTCTATCAATCAATAATCATAATGACTTAACTTGAATACCACCACTAAAAGAATTTCACAAATGGACAAATAAGATTCTAAACACTACCCTCATTATAAAGTGGAATAGAGAAGGATGCATTAGACTTTGGTGAGCAACCATGCAACAACTAATAACACTCCAAGAATGACTTGCATACTATACCCTAATTTTCCTCATTGTGTGGGAGATGAAAAAATTACCTACCTCAACTAGATCGCATGCCTTTTCACGAGAAAGAGAAATTTCATACAACTAGTTACTGATCATGCAAGAAAGAACATTAAGTGCATGCCCTTACTATCTCAAGAAGTTCTCTGTGTTAACTATAATACCCCGCATATTTGGGCTAGTCTTTGACCGTTATTCCTATGCGTATAAGATAAAATCCAAATTATTCCCATTTGAATATAAGTTTCAGGATCTTTATTCTCGTGTTTTATGATATTTTGGGGTGAAAATATTGATAAGAATCATTTAGAACAAAGTTGAGCTTAGAGCCTTTGATTCGTTTAAACTTTGGTATTTGATTCTACAAGGGTCTACTTTGAATGTGTATAAATTTTTATATAAGTCTAATTTTTCAGGTCAAGACCCACCAAAGTGTAGATAATTGAATTATCATTTCAATGATACCAATTTTGCCTTAATTCGATACCCGAGCAAAAAGTTATGGCATTTTCCATGTAAGGTAGTAAGCCGACGCGATTGCAACACAACCTGATGCATTGGTCATCGATGCGATTAGCGATGTGACATAATGGAAATTGAGTTTTGGAACACTTTAACATGCTATTTCAATTCCTAAAGGGTCTAGGGGGACTTTGGTCACTTTCCCTTACCCAAATCCATCCATGACACTTAATTTCAGCCCCAAAAGCATTAGATACATCATAATTCATTTCTTTATCTCCAAGAAAATCCTAGAACCTTTAAGAACACCAAGAACTCCACCAAATTTTCTCCAAGAAAGTTAATAATTCAAGTTTTCGGGTCCAAGAACTTCAAGAATAAGTTTCAAGAACACCATTAGAGCGTCAAAGTTTAAGTTTTCATATTCAATTTATCAAATAAGGTATGTGGGGTTATGAGCAAGGATACTCTTTTATCATTGTGCCCAAAACTAGTTTTGAAGTTGAATTTACGTATATTGCAGTTAGGGTTCATACCTAACTTATCTTGTTTTGAGTTTATCAATTTGTAAAGTGATTTAAGTTTGAAAGTTCATACTTGTTCTCCTCTATTTATGCTTGATTTAAAAAATTTCAATTGAGATTTAAGCATGATATTATGGATATTATGTTGCAAGTTATATGAAAGAAACCATGAGATTCAAAGCCTTTAGTGTATCAAGATTTTGCATGCTCATGTTTTGATCCATAAGATTCATATTATGATTTTGATTTCATTATCTTGACTGAAATTATTGAAGTATTTAAAGAAGATTATTAAGCATGAAGTATTATTTTGATTTGACATGAATTTAAAGAATGGAATATTAAGCCCTAGTATGAATATTGATAGTTCAAGAAGATTATGCTTTCAGACATCCTGTGATTAGTTTATACTTAGATTTTGAACTAGATTTTATCTTTTGATCCTCAATTTAGATATGAATCTACCTTATAGTTTTGATTATAGTTTAAATTAAACAGATGCATAACTGGTTTTTATAGTAAACCCTCATGCTAGTTTTAAAGTAGATTTCCTGCAGATTGAGCATACAGATTAAAGTGAGTAATAATTAGCACTGAGCAGGAAGTGTGGGTTTATCGCATCTTAATTTCCCAGAACTATGAGCCAACATAGGTATAAATTCATATTATATTCCATTTTTATATGGATAAAGATACAGATTGTGATCACTTAGCTCAGTTTATACTCCTTGGAAAGATTATGACACCTCTTTCCAATGTGAGGTTTTCCCCTTAGGAGAACTAGACGTTGGATACTATGATAGCTTACATAGTGTAGGTAGGTTAGAAGAACCTCCCGAAAGCCTAAGTCCTAAAATAGAATAAAAAAAAATCTTTTAGAAACTAAGTGTAAAGGTTAACAATTTTATGGAGATATTGTTTTACATAAGTCATTAGCTATGAGATTACAACTTTTAGTTTACAGATACAAAGGTGAGTCCTTTATCACTTAGCCTGCATGATTTGAAAATAGACTTGATAACGCTCAAACTACACCTCTCTTACAAAAATGTAAGCGACTGTTGTCAATATATAATCCAACTAGGTTGGGGTTGAATCCCATAGGGAATAGGGTGTGAATTTGAGTTATCTGCGGGTTAATCAACTGATAGTTATTAGTGTCCTATGAATGGGTGTTTTTGAAAGAGTAACAAATAATTACTTCTCAGTTCATTGTTTGAAATCAATATGATTAGGAAAACCAGAGTTATGTTCACTATGGGTACTAGGCTTTGACAGATGCTAGTAACAATTTAAGATTCTTGTGGTAGGTAGGAACAACAGACTATCCTTGTCGTAGTTATGTCTAAATATTTCTCAACCTATTTAGACATTTAATCTCCTAATTCTCTTGAACTTAGAGAATTTATCATTCATAACAGAATGGTATCTCAAATTAATTAATCTTGGTACAACATTAATTACTAAATGGAAGTCTAATGCTTCCAAGTCATTGTTGGTAATTCACTTCTTACTAGGGTTGATTTCTTATCTCAAGAAAATCACTCGTAAGCAAATCCTATTGTTTGCAACCAATAGTCAGCATGTAAAATAATGGAATTAATAAGAAGTTCCTACCACCGTTAGAATCTTGAACACTTAGTTATGTTACAAATACAAACCCATAGATCCCACAACTCGGGTTAAGGGAATTTAGCTACTCTTAATCCAATAATCAAGACAACAAGCTACATTCATAGTTTGATATATGAATTTACAGAAAGATGAAGCAACAAGTGTTTCTCCGCTTTGATCACAGTAGAAAATCCCAAAACAATTGTAATAATATCCCTAAAGAATTAAAGTTGGAAAATAGAGAGAACAATGCTAAAAAATGTGAGTTCAAAGATCCAACCACGTCAATGAAAACCCTGACATATTCTTTAAATGCTTCAATCTAATTATGGAAACAAAATCATAGATCACAGTATTTTCTTGGATAGGTGATGACTTGTGTAATGCCTTATCAGGAGTCTGATGGCTTATCAGGAATGTCATCAGCTACTCTTCACTTTGATAATCTCTACCTTGAGCAGACGGTGAGTCTTGATGGCTTATCAAACATATGAAGACTTATCAGAAATGTTGTCACTTTTTCACTTCAACCTCCCTTCCCTACCTAAGCCTGACAACGAGCCTAATGGCTTATCATACTTCTGATGGCCTATCACAGATGTCGTCACAACTTTCAGCTGAAGTCCATTCTCTTTCTAAGCCTGGCGGTAACTCTAATAGCTTATCACAAGTCTGACAACTTATCAGACAAGTCATCAGATATTCTTCCTTCTCCACTTGCTCAGAAATCACTCTTTTGCTTCCATTATTACTGATTCTCTTGCATCTTGACTTTTACTGTAATATCAAAGATAAAACAATCAAAAACAACAAAAGTTGCTTAAGACTTTACAATTATTCTTAGTTAAAAGCCTCAAATGTGTTAGCATCTGCTCACACATCATAACCCTCAACTTAAAATAATTGCTTGTCCTCAAGCAACTAAAACACAACAAAGAGGATACAAAGTAGATTCGGCAGTCAACCATCCATATTCTCTCAAAACATCTTTACCATCTTCAAGGTCAATCAATTTAAAAACAACTATATATATTATTGAAGAACAAAAATGCAACACACATGAATTAAGATATGGTATCAGTTCAGAAACACCAACCTTATATGTACCAAGACTACACTATCTAAACAAGTTAGAACTAGTAACGTAACTAGTGTGAACTCACTACAAAGAAGTCCCACTTCACTTATATCAAATATCACATATGTAACCATGGGGAAAATCGAAATACACTCACTCTCAAAATGAAATTCCAATCAATGTATGCCGAATACCATAGGCTTGCCCTTATTTTCATTACCAAGACTTTCAGACAGGTCATCTAGGATCACTATAGATATTCTCTTCGGCTTGAAATGTAGGCTAGGAGATGGCATGATACTCGATGATATTTAAAGTGACTAAGACTCCTTGACACTACACTAGCTTTTGGGGTCTCACTCATTATCCTTTTTCTATTCTTCTCTTTTTTTGATTACAAATATTAAGAATAGGTGCGGTCTTTTCTACAATCACTTCTTTTTTTCACAACCTTTCTTGTTCTTTTCCACCGCACCCATCTTTTTATTCTTTTCTTTTATTCTACCTTTCTTCATACTCATTTTACATCACGCCCCCTATGATAGCCACCCTCAACTTAGGCCATTTGCCTAAGTCAAGGTGCACAGTGTCCAAGGAGCACCAGGGCTAAAACAAGTCCAAGAAATAGGCTATTCAGGCTCAAAATAGGGATGAAAGGATACTATCCATATAGGGAAGGTCATTTAGGCTAAAGTGGGCTAATATAAAAACAACCTATGAGCCTTTCCTAACCACTATCCTTCAACCTAGGTAAGACTAACCGGGCAAGTTCTGGATTCAACATACAAAGAGAACTAAGTACAATCTCACACGCATATGGCACACAAGTATATCACAAGTTACTACTTATCCAGTTCATGCAATTGTTTAGAAATTACTATCAAGTCTCTAGAACTAATACCATACAAAGATACAAAGTGGTCACAATTAGATGCAAATCACACAGTTAATAAATTATAACCTTTGAGAGGTTTCACAAAATAACAAAACAATGTTAACTGCTTAAGGTACTTGTGTTTCTATAGTCAACTAAAAAGTGTTACAACAAAAATTCACCCTACACCCTCAACTTAAGATCAAAGAAAAATTGAACTAAGGGTTAGGGTACACCTGGAGTAGATCAAGGATGGGAATCATGGGTCTCTGACCCTGCTGCTGCATCCTCAACTGACTTATCTCCAATGGGAGTCTCCCCCTATTCTGACACATCTTGTTTAGCAGTTGTTGGAGATTTACTAGTTGAGGTACCTACGACTCTTGCTCGCAGGGCCTCCTCCTATGTTTCATTGTTAGCTAGTGACTTGATCATCGCCTTCCTCATCTTCTTTTTTTTAGCATTTTTTATCACACTCTTCTCTAATTTCCTTTCTTTATTACTATCAGGCCTTTCTATCTTACCCTTATCTTTCTTCTCACCCTTCTCTTTTTTCTTCATTGGTTCCCTGTGAGATTAACTAATGGGATTTCACTCTTAAACTTATCAACAGCTAGATATGCCAACAGCATAAGTTGGTGCTGCTGTAATACCCCAACATTTGCCTTTACCTTGTCCAGGGATGCTCTAAATTGTGCAAGGTCTAAGCCCGACATTTCTCTTAACCGTGTATTAAAATGGTTTTCTAACTCATCAATCCGATCGGTCAAGGCTCAAAAAGGCTCCAGTACAACCTTAATCCTCTTGTCTACCTCAGAGGAAAATTACTTGGCAAAAAGTTGTAGTTGAGCCTTGCACCACTTGGCTTGTTTTGCCACTCTTCTAAAATTCATCGGGTTGAAGGAAAATTCTGTGGTACACACAGTAGTTAAAGGATTTGTTTTATTTCTAAGCACTAAATTAGCTATTCCTGAGGATATCGATGCTACATCTTAAGAACCCTATGCCGCTATATTAGGTGCTGAGCTAGTACCTGTAACTGGCGGATCTGTTTCAACCCCTGCTCCTCTGTCAAGTGTCAACCTCGTCTGATTTTAATTATATCGGATGGGGTTTTGGGTCTTCTTGGCAATTAATTCATTGTCTATTACTACAACTTCAGGTATATTAGTTGTGACAAAATCTCATAATTAAATAAGAGAAAGGATATGCTGTGTCGGGCCTTAAGACTTGCGACCAGTATTTCTCTATCATCTCTAATGATGTTATCTCCCTCAGAAGGCATCACACAGGTGCGCACTACACCCTACCAAAACCTTTTCTCTTGAGTCAGAGAGACCTTAAAAATCCTTTCATTCGGGTTGGTCAGCCATTCAGGTTTCCCTTCAACTATGAGTGTGGCTAACCAAGACTGTTGATTTACGTAATGCTTCAGTCGAGCATAGAATGTAGGTGAAGTGGCCTGAGGAGTGAATTCTGGGCCATGAAGAAATCTGTTGATTATTGTTTCTAAGATATCCACCACCACACCCTGTACTGGAAATTTATCCAACAAAGGTTGATCCACTGATTTTTCTCCTTCTTTGCACATGTTCTCCAATTTACCCTAATAGTTTACATAGTACTCCCGAACTAGTGTAGGGCAAAATGAGCTTCCTCCTTTCGCAGTCCATCCCAAGTCATAGTCTTAGAATTTTTGCTCCACTTCAGGGTGTTTGCTCAACCCAGTAGTGATGATCCTCTTTTCTTCAAAGATGGGCCTTTTAATGGTTTTTCTTGGGAATTTGCCACCTAGAACTGTCTTAAACCCTGGGGTTCTTACATTTAATCATAGTTCCCCAAATTAAAGATTCTTCATCATCCTATTGCTCAGCAGAAGGGGACTCAGATTCAGGTTGCTCAAAACCAGTATGCTCTGACTCAAGCTCCCCAGATTTAGAATGCTTAAACTCAGGCTCCCCAGACTCAAAATGCTCAGACTCAGGCTGCTCAGGATCTGTACTGTCAGGTGATGTTTTTCTTCAGTATCACTTTCTTCATCTCCTCTACCTCAACTGGTGGAGGTGGTGAAGGTTCTTTTGGGATTTTCTTTTTTTTTTTTGCTTCCTGAGTAGTGGCTCTTCCTCCTCATAATCGGAGCCCTCATCAAAGAGTCTTCGAGGTACACTCCCACTTTCACTTTCTTTGTAGATTTGGGGCTCTTTCCTTTGGGTGCCATTATAATACCTGAGGAATGACTTTTACTTAGTTACTCGAGTGAAGAAGAGCTCGCAGATGAAAAAGGGCCCTTGATGTTTTTGAATTCAAACCCACTCTCACAAGAAAGGATATTTTTCTTATTTTACTAGGAAATAGTTTTGAACAAGCAAGTTAATAAACTAACTATAGAAAGAAATAAAACTTAAAGAAGATAAAAAATAATACGCGGGAAGGTGGAAAGGTTTGACTATGGGCCGGGTGAAATTTTCAGTGATTGGGCCTAAACTGCCTGACGGCATATCAGATGTCTAATAAGTCATCACGAATGTCATTAACCTTAGGCAGAGTATTGCCTTCTTTTGGATTTTTTGACGACATATATGATGGCTTATCACAATTGTGATATCTCATCACACATATTGTCAGGGTCACTTGGTTGACTTCATCTATTTTCACCTATACCCCTATGTACCTATTCAATTCATTTTGTTTCCTATCTAAATAAATTAAAACAACCTACATCTAAACTTAAAATTTTTGGATTGCCTCCCAATAGCACCTGATTTAATGTCGCGACTCGACTAGGTTATCTTGCCTACTCAAACTTCGTCAAGACACCATGCTGCTACCTCTTTTCCATCTTCATAAAACGCATCCACAAATAAGAAAACACTTATCTCCTTTTGCTTTGTCCTAGATGAGTGTATTTAGAAACTTGTTTCTTTGTCATTGAACATAAACTATAGTTCATTCAGCTCCATGTCCACTACCACTCTCCCAATCGCAAGGAATGGTCTACCCAAAATAATGGCTACTTCAAAGTCCACCTCACAGTCTAGGATTACAAAATTTGCTGGAAGTATAAAGTCAGCCACCTTTACCAATACATCATGTAATATTCCTACTGCCCGCTTTCCAGACCTATCCACCATTACCAACCGTATATTTGTCGAGGTAGGATCCCCCATACCTAGATTTTTATACATGAATAGCAGCATTATATTTATGCTTGCCCCTAGATCATAGAGAGCTTTAGCAAAATTTAGAGACTTGATTGTACATGGGATAGTGAATGATCCAGGGTCGGCCTTCTTTTGCACCAAGATCCTCATAGAAATAGTGCTACAATAATGGAGATTATCCTTTATTTTGTAGCTCACTGCTCTTTTCTTCATCACAAGGTCCTTCATGAATTTAGCTTACCCAAGCATTTGCTCAAGTGCCTCCGCCAAAGTCATATTTATTATTATCTTCTTCAACCTCACCATGAATTTACTAAATTTTGTGTCTTCAATCGTCTTCTTTAATCTTTAAGGAAAGAGAGGTGGTGGTCTTGGGAGAGTTTTAACCATTGCTTTCTTTTCCTTCTTTTTTCCTTTTTCTGTAGCATCATTAGAACCATCTAGCTTATCAAACTTCACTGTACCGCCTTCTTCTAGTTCATCATCAACTACCTTATCAATTATATTTTTACCCACAGAAGGGCTTGGTAATATCTTACCACTGCTAGTGGTAATCACCATACACTATGTAATATTCTACTCTTTTTCTGGTTTAGCGCTGCAGAAAGTTGACTCATGTGTTGTTCTAGCTATTTGATTGTGGTGGAGTGGGAGTTTACTAACTGACTAATATAAGTTATATCGGTCTTCATGCTAGTCACACTTGAATTGGTAGGCTCCACTCCCTTTAACAATTTAGCCATTATGTCCTTTATGGACACTTTTTCAAAACTTGTTGTAACAGCCTCACGATTTCTAGGAGGAACATATAGCCCGCTCCTATCAGTATTTCTCTTCCAATTTCCTTTCTCGTGGTTTTTAAAACCATCCTTGTCATAATATGTTCTTCTCTTGATTTTCTTTTCTATTGCCTCAAAAACCCCCTGATTGTTACATAATGTGCCTCTTCTTCTGAGTCAGACTCCACTTTGCCCTGCGACCCTGTAGCCTTCACTTTCTCTATTTTACGTGGGCGTAAATGCTTGGTTAGCAAGTCCATCTGCATTTTATGATGAGCCATGTTTTGATCACACTTCTCGTCTCTTCTGTGTTGTTCTGCAGTCATACCCACAGAAATAGTGGGGCTTTCTACGATAGAGTCTATGGTATGCCACGCCCGACTCTTTTTGGTCATTTTCTCTAGCATTTCTGAGGACTCTGGGAATGTAATATCAACAAATGAACCACTAGTAGCATTATCTACAATTGGTTTTGTGGTAGAGTTAAGAGCCCTGTACAAAGTCTCCATCAAGTGTATATCCGTCATATTGTGGTTCGGACACTATGTCAGCTTTTTTTTGAATCTATCCCAGGTTTGATGCAAGGCTTTAATTGGGAGCTGTCTAAAGTTTTTAATATCATCCCTCAACTGTACCCTCCTGGAAGGTGGAAAAAACCTTTCTAGGAAAGCTCTTTTCAGCTACCTCCAGTTGGTTATAGATTCGGGTGTCACCTCATTAAGCCACAATGTTACCTCCCCAGATAGAGATAACAGAAATAACCTCAAACGGATAACATTCTGACCCACTCCTGGGTTATCAAAATATATATAAATTATGACAAAGTTCACCAGATACAAGTTCTGATCATCCCCAAGAAAGAGACTAAACAACCCCTTCAGATTAAGGAGTTGAATCATAGTATTCGTAATGTTGAATTTCTCCCCAGGTTCTTATAGTGGAGGAATAATTGTACCCGTTGCACCTAATCCATGTATTCCATCATCATCATCATTGAGGTTATACTGGACTGGCTGGTTATCTTGCCTTCCTCAGAACAGATGGTTCATGTTAGCATTACGCTATACTAGTGTAGCTATTTGCTCAGCACGCCTTGGGTTACCAGGCTTTAGCAATTCCTCATCTCCCAAATCTTCATCCTCGGGATTTGGATGTCGTACTTATTGACTGACATAATGCACATTCACCTGAGCTCAAGCTAAGGCTGCTAACCTATTAGCATCCTGCTAGTCTTCCATTCTTCCGATGAGTTTCGGTTGTGGATTAAATGGTAATAATGGTCCTCCTGAACTTATGGTTCTTGTCATACACCACAAAATTCCTGTAGAAAACAAAAATAACAAATAAACTTAAAACTAGGAAACTTGACTCACAGTCAATTAGTGCACACAAACTTCAATTTACAACCGTATTCCCCGACAAAGGCGCCATTTTTGATAATGCTCAAACTACACCTTTTTTATGAGAATGTAAGAGATCATTGTCAATATATAACCCAACTAGGTTGGGGTCGAATCCCACAGGGAATAGGGTGTGAATTTGAGTAATCTGCAGGTTAATCAATTGATAGTTATTAGTTTCCTATGAATAAGTGTTTTTGAAAGTGTAACAAATAATTACTTCTCATTTCAGTGTTTGAAATCAATATGATAAGGAATAGTAGAGTTATGTTCACTATGGGTATTGGGATTTGATATATGCTAGTAACGGTTCAAGATTCTTATGGTAGGTAGGAACAACAGACTATCCTTGTCGAAGTTATGTCTAAATTTTTCTCAACCTATTTAGATATTTCATCGCCTAATTCTCTCGAACTTAGGGAATTTATCTTTCATAATAGGATGTTATCTGAAGTTAATTAATATTGTTACAACATTAATTATTAAATGG
The DNA here is from genome assembly GCF_002878395.1 of Capsicum annuum. Lineage (NCBI taxonomy): Eukaryota > Viridiplantae > Streptophyta > Magnoliopsida > Solanales > Solanaceae > Capsicum > Capsicum annuum. The sequence continues at coordinate 200,706,336 of NC_061114.1, forward strand.
AAGTTTAATTCTTCTAAGTCCCTATTGATAATTTACTTCATACTAGGGTTGATTTGTTACCTCAAGCAAATCACCCGTAAGAAAAGCCTATTGTTTCCAGCCAATAGTCAGCATGTAAAATAATGTAATTAACAAGAAGTTCCTACCACTGTTAGAATCTTAAACACTTAGTTACGTTATAAATCCAAACCCATAGATCCCACAGCTCGATTTAAGGGAATTTAGCTACTCATAATCCAATAATCAAGATAATAAGTTGAATTCATAGTCTGATATATGAACTTACAGTAAGATGAATAGAAACAAGTGTTTCTCCAGTTTGATCAGAGTAGAAAATTCTAAAACAATTGTAATAATCTCTCTAAAGAATTAAAGTTGGAAAATAGAGAGAACAATGCTAAAAAATATAAGTTCCAAGATCCAACCACGTCAATGAAAACCCTGACATATGCTTTAAATACTTCAGTCTAATTATGAAAACAAAATCATAGATTATATATTTTCACAGAAAGGTAACGACTTGTGTGACACCTTATCAAGAGTTTGACGGCTTATCAGGAATGTCATCAGCTCTTCTTCACTTTGATAATCTCTACCTTGAGTTGATAGTGTGTCTTGGCGTCTTATCAGAAAGGTGATGACTTATCAAAAATGTTGTCACTTCTTCACTTCAAACTCTCTTTCCTACCTAATCCTAACGACAAGCCTGATGGCTTATCACACTTCTGATGGCCTGTCACAGATGTTATCACAACTTCCAGCTGAAGTCCATTCTCTGTCTAAGCCTGATGGTAACTCTGATAGCTTATCACAAGTTTGATGACTTATCAGATAAGTCGTCATCTATTCTTCATTCTCTACTTACTCAGAAATCACTCTTTTTCTTCCATTATTGCTGATTCTCTTGCATCTCAACTTTTACTATAATATCAAAGAGAAGATAATCAAAAACAATAAAAGTTGCTTAAGACTTTACAATTATTTTCAGTTAAAAGCCTTAAATATGTTAGCATTTGCTCACACATCAAGACTTAACTTCAGTTCTACTTAGTCCACTAGCAAAAAAAGTAAAAGTACAGCTTTTAGAACTGAGTGTTATGATATAAGATTTATACAGTATGTTTTATCAATCATGATTCATGATTTTCATCTTTTAGTTATTCCATCCAATGTGAGTCATTTATACTTAGCATGCATTATTTTACAAGTTTTTACGAACATTGAGATATGTTTTACTTATGCATTCATCCCCATATGCTTAGTACATTCCAAAAGTACTAATCGGCATATACGTCTATATGCTATATTGTTTAATAATATAGGTACCTATTCAGTTTTAGTCTATATATCGCGATTAGACAATTGCAGATTTAGGCCATCTGATGATGAGTCCTTCTACTTCGGGGACTTTAGTTAGATATTATTTATGTACTTTACTTTCTTACTCATTTGTATTGATTAGTGGTAGTTGGAGTCGTATCCCAGCTATCTAGAGTCAGTATAGTAGAGGTTTTACAGATGTCATTCGGAGTTAGTCATGTAATTTTAGTTCTGCTTTTTAGTTTCATCAAAATGTAAAATTGTATTAGTAGTTTATTTTTTCTAGTTTTCATCATGATTATATTTCTGCATAGTAACTTCAGTTATTTTATGCATATGTAAATCAGTTGCTTTGCAGTATGCCTGTACAAGGGTTAGCTTGGGATCACTTGTGGTCCTAAGCACCGTATGATATATCAGGACCCATTTTTAGAGAATTACAAACTTGGTATCTTAGAACAAGGTTCAAGTGTCCTAGGGTGTCTGTGAGTTCGTGTATAGTAGAGTCTTGCATACTGGTACAAATTCGTATGTACTTTTCTTTGAGAGACTACAGGGCATGTAATAAAAGTTTTCTTTCTTTTTTACTCTAGATCATTCTGTAAAGTTCTTCTCTAAAAAACTTCTATTGATTTGTGTGCCACTACATAATTCTCTATCTATGTTATATTCTTAAGATCACATGATTAAAATGTTCTAATTCATCCTAAGATGATGCTCTCAGATTTACTATCAGTAACTTCCAAAGTCATACAAGAGGTTTGAGAGGAGCTCACTAGTATATTATAATTTCTTTAAATTGAAATTTATGTCCTCATCCATATGAGTTGTTCAGTTATGATAGAATAATATATGCATTTAGATTCCTTATTATTCTTTCAATACATATATTGCTCATAAGAGGAGATAGTATGAACCTGTATTGGTGAATAGAGTTTCCATTTAAGGGATATTGCAACCTGGAGTGTTATGACTCATAAGTAGTAGAACCTTCTTATAGTTGGAAGTATGGGTATACAAGCGTAGTGACAAGAAAAGTAGGAATGATGATTGATGAAAAGTATTGAGATAAACTTATGCATACTATAGATTTTTTGTTATGATGATATGTCCTGGTGTGTTAGTTTAGTAGAAGGTTGAGAAGGAGTTATTAGTTAAGGTGAATTATTGTTTTCTTGTAGTATGAAAGTAGTTGTTGATAGTAATTATTGTGTTAGAAAAGTATAGATTATTAATAAAGTATTTTGTGGTTTAGTATTGTTAACTTAGGCTTTCCTTGAGGTTGCAATAAGGAGTTTAGTTAAAACTTATAGAGCTATGAAAGAAATTTAGGTGCATAGATGGGTGAATAGAGTGATGTGTTGAGGGAGGATTTGCTAATGGATTATAATAAGATATGTCATATGCTCATGATCAATTATTGTTATTATGGGTTTCTAGTTGACTAGTGTTTCTTGATGTCTTCTTTTATAGCTTCCAACTGAGAATAGTATGTAAGGTTGGGTTGTTAATCATGCCTATCCCTTGTCCTAAGTTTGAATAGTGGATGATCATCAAGGTGGATGTAATGGTTACTTGGTTAGTGATGCTAGTTATATGAAGGTGAACAAATAGGCTTGAAACAGTGAATGCAAGAATTTAAGTTTATTGATTTGAGATTAAGTATGATGTGGTAGGTAGGATGTACAGGTGTGCCCAAGGTTATATGGGGTTGCATTATTTTCTAAGTTTATAAAATATCGTGTGTGGTTAGTAGTACCCTTGAGTCGTTAAGTGGAAGAAGGCTAGTTATATAGTACATAGTGTTCTTAACAGCTAAGTTAAGGAGTTATTATTGATGATGTTGAGCCGTTTGATATGATCTTGATTCTCATGGTTTAGAAATATAAGTTTAGAGACATGATATTAGTAGGCTATGACGAAAGTAGTATGGTTCATTAAAGGTTTGGTGATATCCATGTTAAGTGTTAGAATCTAAATTTGAGACTTTAAAGATTAGCTAATAGAAAGAAGAGTTGAAGCACTAGATGGTGTGCACTCCGGCTACGGTGATACTCATGAATATTCTAAGTTAGTAAGTGTTCAAGTATTATATGATGACTATTGAGGCTATATAAAGATAGAGTTGTATCTCAGAAGGAAGTGTTAGCAGTGGGTTTTACACTTTCAAGTGTAGTCTTTCGAGTTAAGTTCTATTATTTACGTGTAATGTTATACCCTAGTCTCTAGATTAAAGTGGTTGCAGTTCAGTTAGAGTTTAGTAAAGGGGTTCCACAGACTTAGAATGATGGCTAAATCTAAGAGGGAGATGATAGGATAAAGAACTAAGTCAGAATCTCAGATTCTTATTCCAGTATTAGTACTTCAGTCATCATGATATCTACTCATGCCTTACGTGTCAGCTCCATGATCATAGTTTTGTTCATTCATATCATAGAAAATCATGTACTCTCCAAGTCCCTAGTATGAGGAGTTCCTGTTCATTCAACAATATGAATCATGTTCCAAGAATTTCTGAACTCTAAACTCTGGTCATGTAGCTCATGACTTATATACTCATGCTTTATAGTATGCTCAATTCCCATAACTAATGCTACACTCCTAATGATCAGTGAGATTCGTCTTATAGCCACGTATGTCCTCAATTTAGTTCTGTTTGATGAATCTATGATATTGATCCTCTATTCCTCAGGCCTAAGTTAAGTGTCAAGTTATGTATAGTGTCCTTCAATGCTTCAAGGTCTCATGTTCTAACCTTTCAGTGACCCCTCCTTATATAATGATAGTGATGACGAGTAATTGCGTAGATGGGAAAGAGTAAATATTTCTTGTTGATGAAAGATCATCGTATTCTTATTTTAGCTAAGGCCATAAGGGTAAAGTAAGATTAAGGCCAAGTCTTTTATACATGTTGTGGTTAGTTCAAATTTGTGTGTGTATGTTCTTGGGATAGTGCGAGGAATCTGTTGTGATAGAGGTTTAGAGAATATGAGGAGTATACTATTATGGGTGTTTGTTTAGACATTCATATGTGGTTATAACAATAGTCTTGAATGTTATGTTGGTGTATAAGTGGATGATTATAGTGTGCACTAGTTTTCGACCTTCCCGACCTTGGAATGTAAATCTTTAAGTGAATTCATGATTGGGGTTGTGAATAGCACATCTCGTGTAAGTTTCAGATTTTTTGGGTGAGGTTTGAGACCTATTGGGATGGTAAAAATAGTAAGGCAATGCGATATGGCTGCGGTGCATCTCATATCAAATTGGTAGGGAGCAACATGATGCATCGCATATCACGTCGGTATCCTTCTAACGATACCAATTTTTCCTTAATTCGATACCCGAACAAAAATTTATGGTATTTTCCACGTGAGGACATAAGACAACGTGATTGGGATGCAACACGTTGGTCATCGACACGATTATCAGCACGACGCAATGTCAATTACATTACAAAACTTTTTCACTCCCTATTTCAGTTTCTAATGGGTCTAGGGGCACTTTGGTTATTTCTCCTAACCGAAATTCGTCCATAACACTTAATTTTAGACCCAAAAGCTTTAGATAGATCATAATTCATCTCTTTCTCTCCAAGAAATCCCTAGCCCCTTCAAGAACACCAAGAACTCCACCAAATTTTCTCCAAGAAAGTTAATAATCCAAGATGTCGGATTCAAGAACTTCATGAATAAGCTTCAAGAACAGCATTAGAGATTCAAAGTTCAAGCTTTCATATTCAATTTATCAAATAAGGTATGTGGGGTTATTAACAAGGATACTCTTTTATCCTTATAAATAACTCCAACCACCTTCTCTGACGAAGTTTTAGGTCTTTCTAAGAGAACACATACTAGAGGCTATTATGGTATGTGAACATATCAACATGTACCCCATATAAATAGTGCCTCCAAATCTTTAAGGAAAATACTACAACTACTAACTCAAAACCATGGGTGGGTATTTCTTTTAATAGGGCTTAAGGTGTCTAGAGGCATAGGCTATGACCTTACCTCTCTGCATTAAAACACACCCCAAACCAACCCTGGAGGCATCATAATATACCACAAACTCGTTTGAACCATCTGGTAGAGTCAAAATTAGAGTTGTAGTGAGTCGATTCTTCTACTCCTGAAAACTCTTCTCACAAGAATCTTACCACTAGAACTTGAATTTCTTCTGAGTCAATCTAGACATAGGGATGCAATAGACAAAAATCTGTCAACAAATAATTCGCAATAGCTAGACAAGCCCCACAAACCCCTGATATCTGATCGAGAGATGGGTCTAGTCTAGTTTCTCACTACTTTAGTCTATTGGGGACAAACACTAATGCCATCACTAGCAACGATATGGCTAAAAAAAGCTACTGACCTTAACCAGAATTTGAACTTACTAAATTTAGCGAAGAACTAATAGTTTCTGAGAGTCTGTAACACTATTATGAGATGGTCTACATGATCGTGTTCACTATGGGAGTAGACAAGAATGTCATATATGGTGACTATGATGAACATGTCCAAGTACTTCTTGAACACACGGTACATCAAGTCCATGAAAGCTGTTGTGGCATTAGTAATACCAAAGGACATGACTAGGAATTTGAAGTGACCATACCGAGTTCTGAAAGATGTTTTAGGAATGTTACATTCTCTGACTCTAAGTTGATGATAGCCTGATCTGAGGTCTATTTTAGAAAAGTAACAGTCACCCTGAAGTTGGTCAAAAAAGTCATCGATTCTGGAAAGTGGATACTTGTTCTTGACCATGACCTTATTTAGCTTATGGTAGTCAATACACATTCTAAGAGAAACTTCTTTCTTACGTATGAATAGGACTGGTGTACCCCAAGGAGATACGTTGGGACTGATGAATCCCTTATCTAGGAGATCCTTTAACTGTTCTTTTAATTCTTTGAGTTCTGCTGGAGCCATTCTGTATGGCAGAATAGATATGGGTTGAGTATCTAGAAGAAGGTCTATTTTGAAGTCAATTTCCCTCTCGGGAGGAACTACGGGAAACACATCGGGGAATTCACATGCTACTAAAATTAAATCAAGACTGAGAATATCAAAACTAGAATCCTTAACTTGAATGAGATGATAGAAACATCCCTTAGATATCTTTCTTCTCGCCCTTAGGTAAGAAACAAGTTGACCCCTAAGTGTTAAGGTACTACCCTTTTATTCTAGGATAGGTTCATTCAAAAACTGAAATTGGACAATTCTACTTCTATAGTCAACAGATGCATAGCTTGAATGAATTCAATCCATGCTGAGAATGACATCAAGATTTGTCATCTCTAATTTTACTAAGTCTGCTGAAGTGACTTTATGAGATACCATAATTGGAAAGTTCCTGTATACCTGTCTGGCTATGATAGATTTACCCACTGGGGTAGAGACTGAGAAAGGCTCTACTAGAATTTAAGGATTGACTCCAAAGTCAACAACTATATAAAGAGTTTCAGAGGACAAAGAAGCTCCTAGATCTAGAAAAGCATAAATATGTAAATGATAAAATTGTAATGTACCAGTGACCACATCAGGAGAACTCTCCTGATCCTGTCAGGATTGAAGTGCATAGAGTCAGTTTAGGCGTTGTCCACTAGTGGCACTAGAAGTGGCACATTACTAATTCGGGCGATTGGACTGAGCTGGGGGAAGATTATGCTGAATCTATGAAACCACCTAAGGACACTGTTGACCCTGTGGACTGGCTTGCCATATCTGAAACATACGTTACTGCCATCTTTAGAGATACCCTGATGGTTTCTTCCATATTTCAGACAAAGAGGATTTGTTCGGGCGCTGTTAATACTACCCTGGGGTTTAGAGCCTGGTGCTCTATCTCTGTTTCCAACTCTGAATTTTGGCACTGGAGTACTGGCTGAGGATGGAGCTAGAACTAAAGATTTCGGGCAGAACTGAGAACGATTCCTACACTCTGACTTAGGCTGAGTGAAGTTGAAGCTACATGTTCTAGCTCTCTTATTCTCCCTCTCCTTCTCTTTATTCTTAGCCTCCTCTATCTAATGGGCATAGACCATGAGCTTGGATATGTCTCTCTCCTTAATCAGTATTGCGGTCCTACACTCCTTGACCATACTATTGGACACACCAGACACAAACTTATCATCTTAGATCTATTATCCTCTACCACATGAGGGGCATATTTGGCTAACTAAGTAAAATTGAGAGAATATTATTATATTGTCATGTTGCCTTACTTCAGATTAGTAAAATCTAAAACCTTCACTTTCCTCAACTCTAGCGGGAAGAACCTATCCAAAAAAACAATAGCAAACTCCTCTCTTTCTATAGGCCCTACATCTACGACCCTCTCTGCTTTCGACTATTTGAACCATGGGTAAGCCATATCCTATAACTGATATGTGTCCAAATCAGCACTCTCACTAGTAGTCACCCCCAAAATATCTGTAACCTTCTGCACCTGATCATGAAATTTCTATGGGTCCACATCTGACCTCAACCTAATAAAAGAGGGAGGGTTCATTCGGGTGAAGTCCTGAATCCTGGTTGCAGTAGTATTGGCCACTTGGTTTGTTGGAATGGCTTCTGGGTATTCATCTGGGTTTCCATAGAATAAGATATGGTGGTGAAAGCTACTCTGAATTCTACATGGAAGAAACGCTTGTCCAGAGGATCTGGCTGGACGGGCTGAGGTACTAGCTGGTCTCCTATTCCTCTTTCCTTAGTCCTTTTTGGAGCATTTTTTTGTAAATGGAAGGGGAAAGGATTAGACTAAGAGTTTATCTATAGCTCATGCTCACTCACACGGCATAAATAATAAAAGAAGGGAAAATTTTCCTAAGACATCTAATAGCCCCCTATCCATAAGTGTGGTACGCTATACACCCATGCACAAGACTCTACTAGACGCAAATTTCAAACTTCATAGGACTATATTAAACCTTATTCTCTTATTCCAAGTTCTTAATGCCACAAGTTTGTACCCCAAATGCTAAATGGTGCTAACGACCCTGAAGGACCACCAGCTAACCCATGATTATACCTAATATGAGCGCTGAATAATAATAACACTATTACTGATATAAATGCAAAAGGTATGCTGATATTTCCATAAGGTTCATAACTAAAAAAATAATTCTGAATACTAAAAACTGAATACTAAAATATCTATCTGAAATACTCTAGTCTGAAAGATTCTAACTGTCTGATTTATGGATTTAATAAGACAAACCCCTACGAATGAAAACTGTACTGAAATACTGAAATAATACTCTGTACTCGAACAATGAGGACTCACCACTAAGTCTGTTATTGATAGGCTAGGTTGTTAAGTATGATCAGGAGCCCATGCATCTGAACCTATAATATAAGACATCATAGCGCACAAAAAAGTATGCATCAGTACTTTGAATGTACTGGTATGCTAAGTGAGGTAGGCTGATATGCATGGGTTCATATGTATGAATAATAACTGACTGAATAACGTGAACATAACTGAATGAGAGTACATGAATGAATACATAAACTGTAACTTTGATCATGTCAACGCTGGTTATTGAGCTTAGAATACTAATTAACTGATAGTTGAGTTTACTAATATTGTAATATTATTAACTAAGTGACTATTTTTTACAGTCTTGATTGATAACTGGGTCACTATTTCTAACAGTCCTAATTCAGTAGAACTGAATTAAGTTCTATACTCAGCTGGGTGACTGTATCTGATAGTCCTAATTCTGTAGAACTAAATTGAGTTCTATAATGAGATTAAATTAAAACTAAAACTATAGGAGATAATTATCTAACCGACATGCCCCTCTCTGAATGGATTAGGGTCCAACCTGTAACCCCAATTGGAAGGGTATCAGTACCGTGCCATAGGTAAAGACAAGTTGTGAGTTAACCCTCTCTGACAGAAAGCTCTTTCTTCAACCTTTGCTGGTATGAGAGCTCATACGAGATGTATCAACCCTATTCTGGAAGGAAGATATCTCAACCTAAACTAGCTACGTAGTTCTGTAATACAGGGATTGCTACTAAGGATCAAACCCTATACCGGCAGGAATGCCCCCATCCTAGGGTTCACATAGTGCTTAATCCTACTCCCAATTGAATAGACACTAAATTGATTTGTAGTCCATACATGGCTTGACTGAATTATTACTGATCATACTGTCTAACTGAACTGAACTAAATTTACTAGGTTTTGATAACTAACAAAATACTACTAAATCTGGTTAACTAAATGAGTTCACTGAATACTAAACTGAGACTGTGACTAATTACAGAATACTACTTTATGTAACACTACTGAGACTATTCTGTAACTACTGTAGCTCTAGGTAAATAGCTAAAGTTTTAGGTATTGAATACCCGCGGGACTCGATAGCATGAAAAGTAAAGCATAGAGTAAACTTGAAAAAGCCTAACACTGTGCATTTGTTCATAACTCATCCAAAGGGACATTTTATCAAACACTTGTAAGGCATAAGTCTACACATATACTAGCATGAAATGATTTTTCCCCATTTAGTTCACTTGAGAATTTTAACAAACACTTGGGGAGCATAACTATGCACATGATACTAAAACAACATACAGGCATCATAACATAAATTTCCAAATTCACAAATTCAATGGCTTCAACATAAATTCACATGACAATACACACATGATAATCAATTCCACATGAATATTGGAATAAACCGTAGAATAGAGATCCAGTTAACATTATAATTATAAATACACTTAAATCCAATCATGGAAATCATGAAATCAATCTACTTAAAGTTTCAAAGAGTTTCTTGAACTCTAAGGGCAGAAGGAATCCTTGTATGAACACTTCACATACCTTTGTACTTAAATTGACTAAGGTTGATGGTGAGTTCTTGAATCTTTAAGCTTGAATTAGAAGCCCTAAGGTTTTGTTTCTTAAGTAATTTTGAGAATAGTTAATGAATTTTGCCTTTAAAGTGTCTAAATCTCGTGTTTTGAGGGCTGATAGATGTGGGAAAGTAACCAAATACCCCTGAGGATATGAATTTTTAATGACTGAAAACATCCCTAGCAACACATAGACCGATGAGCTGTGTCGAAGGGATCGACCCTATGGCCGACATGCCACGTTGAGTCCATATTGGTTCACTAGAAATTGGACTGGGAGCAAGGGGAAAATATTCATCGATGCGATAGGCGATGCAACATGTTAAGATCATGTTAACACATTGGTTTGGACTCCCAAACGTGCTTCTTACGATGTTTGAAAAATCCAAAATTCGTGTGATAACACCTACTCATATTTCTGATCATGAAGCAACTTAAAGATCGACATTTAATGGTCGTAAGGGTCATGAAATAATATCTCCAACTATGAAGGCTAAAATAAATCTATGTATGAATACTTAGCCAAACTTTTGCGGGGTCTTACACTTTCTTTTCAGGACATAGTCGTTGTGCCAAATAATTCCCCGATTTACACCCTTCCTTCGCGTTGAATCACCCACGTCTGCCTTCTTGAGCCCATAAATATCATTGATTTTCTTAGCCCCAACTTTCACCAGCTTCCCCCGTATCTTTACAATCACATTGATTCGGTATGAAAAAGATACTTCACTGATCTTAGCATAAAATTCATGAATCCATTGCTCATTTGCAAGGCATAAGTCTAGGGCAAAGCAGCTCCATCCTGTGAATTAAAGGTTGTTATGAAAAGTCGATAGCTACTCTGGTACATTATCCAAACAAATTCCTCTTTCCAACAACAACTTTATATTTGAAAGATTACTATAGTAGTGACAGTGGAATTTGGATGCCATGAATCTGATATGATCAAACTTATTTACGAGGTTGTCCTGAAAGAACTAAACACACATTATATCTTTCAACGTTAGTTGGATCATGCAAGTTGTGGTAGATTGATCATTAAAGTTTATTGGACTAGGTGTTTGGGGTTGCCTGGCCAAAAATTAGGAGTATAGGATTTTTGACATAATAGAAACCTTCCCTCAGTTCTGTATATTATACTTTCTCCCAATTCTAGACTACCAGGATGTTCTATATTATGGTTCCAAATGAAAGTCATGTGAATAATGCTACTGATGTGTGTGGATGTTCCCTTCAAAAGTAAATGTCACTATTGAATGTTTAGTTGAGCAATTTATCAAACACAAGGTGGGCATATCATATTTATATACCTTTTTTACACACTATTGGGTACTCAAGGTTTCCCCACTTATGTGTACAGCTCAATCAAGAAACCAACACAACAACAATAATAAGTATGACAACATGTAAAGCAGAACAATTAATACTTTAGGCCCTTTCTTAATCATTCACTCAATGTCCTATTTTCCAAAATGAAAGCAAGTGTTCATATAACCTACCGGGGTTGTGATGCAAGAGGGATGTGCATGGAGGCTAATCGAAGGCTTACAACTTGGCCCACGATGTAGGTTGGATTTGAGAGTAAAATCTTAAAAAAGGAGTGTGAGGGAAATAAAAGGGACTAGGTGTTAGTGACTGAAATGACCGTGATTGCAGTTCGGGGCCATGACTGTGGGAACCTGTGCAGATGCGATCACACACAGTGGCTGTTATCGTGGTAACTGGGAGCAGTTTTTGCTCCCTATTTTCCCCTATTTAGCATTTTACTCAATTTTCACCGAATTTTCAAAGTAAACTTTCACACTTTACCTTTTTAAAAGCTCATTAAGTTCAATCTAAAGTGCCACAAATTTATGGGTTATTTAAATGCCAAAGACAACATCCACACTATGACAACATAAGAAAAAAGGATATGAGCCACTCTCATGGCATTTGTGGGTTCCCCCATCTAGTGCCTTAGTTATCATCATGGCTCAACATCTTTGTTTTTTTCAATGTCCCGGCGGGTCCTCAAATCCCTCATTTTTCAGTATCTCATTTTCAAGATCCACCACAGATACTACTTGGAGCTTTGCGGTTTGCTTCTTTGAATTGCAAATTTTGAACTATATCTTATCTTATAACACCTGAAACTTTATTTCCCGTAACTCTAGATCTAATATAGCTTTCCTAGTCACCAATAACGGACGACCAAGAATGATAGGAACCTCTTGGTCCATCTCACAATCCAAATCATCTGGGAGAATAAATTTGTCCACCTTCACGAGGACATCAAACAATATACCGACCAGCCTTTTTATGGATCGGTCCGCCATAAAAAATTGCATTGAGGTTGGTGTAGGAGTGTCCAAGCCAAGTTTCTTATAAATAACATGCGACATTAGGTTGATGCTTGCACCAAGGTCACAAAGAGATTTTGTGAACTCATTAGTACCCATGAGTAATTTCGATCGTATCACCCTCAATGAGATTCTTATTGGTCATTAAGTTCTTCATTAAATTAGAGTATCCCGGAATATCTTAAATCGCCTCAAGTAGTGGGATATTTAACGAAAGATTTCTAAGTTTTTCCATAAAATTTTCTCAATTTATCACTCTCTTACTTTATATGCAACGATTAAAGGAATAGAGGAGGAACATGGATGGTTGTCTTTACTTCTCCTTGTGGCTTTTCAACTTTGAACACTTCCTAATCGCTTTCATCTATCTCTTTCTCATCATTTGCTTTTCTTCTTTGAGGTGTCACCTTCTTCACCTTGGACTTGGGCATATTTTCACTTACCTCTCCTTTAAGGGGATCTTCAAGTGGTTTCCCACTTCTAGTGACAATTTCTAAGACTTATGTTTCATTCTTTGGGTTAATAATTGTCACTCGAAAGTACACCTCTAGCCCTTGCATTTAGTTGTATGGAGATTTGCCAAACTTGGGTCTCCAATTATTTGATGGATATGGAGTGAGACACCACCATTTGGGAGAGTACAGAGAAATCACCCTTCAACTCATAGACCATTTTTTTCATACCTTCAACTCTACTCAGGGTTCATGCCAAAAAATCTTTGGTCTTGAACTTCTTGGAGTCAATGAGATTTGACTCCTTGTCCTTAGATCTATCATGAGGAATGTAGAGGTCATAGTCATGTTCCCTATCGCTCCAATCTCTATCTTGGTCTAGATCCATCCAACCTTTATTCCCACCTTGCCTTTGATAGGGGAGGAGGGACCCCCTGAGTAGTTTGCAAAGTATCAAAGTTATTCATCCAACTTCTTTGCCTCATAATCATCTTCATAAGGCTTTCATGTTATGACATTCAGCACTTTCGCGGGTACTCCGATAACATGTTTTGTTAGAAGCTCAAGTTGAGTCATCATCTTATCTATGTTCTTCTCCTTATCTTATTCTCATTTTCTTTGCTCATTGGTTACCACGGAGGTAGAGAAAGGGTTTTAGGAACATTGGTATCACTGGTGTGCCACCCTCGGTTTTGTTTGGATACTTTACCTATCAATCAAAAAGTCACAAGATGATGCAATTTTACAATAGATCCACCTGACGTATTAACCACAACCATTTTGTTCAATGGGTCAAGATCTCTATATAAAATCTCAAGGAGCATCTTATCCGGGACCTCATAATTTGGGAATTGGTATAGATTTCCATTAAACCTCTCCCACGCTTCAAAAAATGGTTCTCCATTCAATTGCTGGAAGTTTAAAATCCTACCCCGCTTTTGAAGCATTTTGTATGGTGGGCAATATCTATCAAGGAACACTAGGGTGAGCTCCTCCCAAGAGGTGATTGAGTCGGGTGGAAGTGAACAAAGCCATAAAACTGCCTTTCCCGTTAGTGAAAATGAGAAGAGTCGAAGCCAGATGTATTATTGCGTAATATGCACTATTTTAAATGTTGCACAAACTTCCACAAAGGTTTTCAAATAAACATTTGGGTCCTCAAAGGCTTGACCCCTATGTAATATTTTCATTTGTAACATGTGAAGCATAACGTTAGTCACATGAAACACACCATTTTCGATGGTTGGTGGGATGCAGATAGCACTTGTTTGCCCCATTTCATTCAATTGGCCCTTATCATCTAATTGATCCTCAAATGGGCCAAAATTACTTGCATTATCGCTCATCGCTTCGTTTACACTTTAATCACCTAGAAAATAGTTAAAAACAACAAATAAAGTAAATTACCCCACTTCAGGCATTCCCAAGTAAGAATAGCACCACACAAGTGAAATCTATATTTCACTCCATGACAACAGTTCCATTTTGATAATGCTCAACTCACTCCCATATTATAGGGATGAGGCAGTCGTTATCAAGTAACAGAATATAAATTTGGGTCAAATCTTGAGTGAATGTTATAGACTTCCAACCTATGGGTACTCAAGTTACTATAAGGTTACCCAAAATGCTAATGGAAACAACATGTATAAATAAATAGGGTAAATTTTTAAAAATTCTTCCCACAAACTTTAACTAGTACGGAGTGAATGTTATCTTTGGTCTAAATTAATGAGTTGGAGGAATCTTGGGATTATGTCTCCTTAGAGGTAACTTATGTGGGATAATGTTGGTTTATCAAGGGATTTAGTTGTTAAGTAATGGATATGTTATGTCGAATGTCATTGAGGTCAATCTTCTGATAAAACCACAACGATTTCACCCATTGGCTATTTTGAAAACCTACTAAGTGTGGAGTTTATGTAACCACCCAAAACATCAACCAAGCATCCCTATTTCTAGGATGATGCTCTTGACATGATTTACACTTTCTAAAGAATTATTTCTAGGATTGCAAAGGGTAGTAAACCATAAACTTAGTTGTTTACCATTTCCTTGTCCCCCTATAACCCTCTTTCAATAATGTTAAAGGTTACCTAAGATTCACCCAAGTCCCTATTTTGAGGATGACAAAGAGTTTCTAGAGCTTAAAGCTTTCACCCATCAAACCCATTTGGAAATCTGGAGTTTTTAGCCTGCATCGAGTGGATATCAGTACATCTAACCATATGTTTGTCTCATTTTTACATTCAAATCAATGTATTGTGCATGAATAATGAGTATGAATGAGTGGTAAAACACCATTCATCCACATACAATATCAGTTATTCAGTTACCAAATTTCAGTATTTCAGTTATAGACTATTTCAGAATTATGTTATATGTTTGGTCATGCATTCTCAGATTTTACAGCTTTCATGCATTTAAACTCAGTTATCTCATGCTATTCATTCTGTCATTATCTCATGCACATAAATTCATGTATTTCATCCTAACATAATCTTACATACTAGTACATTGAAAGTACTGATCACATATGTTTTCTTTATGCTATGATGTCTTATATCATATGTTTGGATGCTCAGTTTACTAACTGCGCTTGGGAAGATTAACCTATCAAAAATAATAGTTATGGTGAGTCCTTATCTATCGAGGACATGGATATTTATTTCAGTTATTTTAGTAGTTCATCTTTTTATTTTAGTTAGACAGTTAGAGTTATTTGGGGGCTGTCCCATCAACTCTTTTTCAGTCTATTCTAGAGGGTTACAAAAACTTCAGACATTCAGTCATATTATCATCTTTATGAGTTTTCAGATAGGTTTTTTTTAGACTTATGATTTCTTAATGTTCTCAGTACTTAAAACCTTATGGCATATTCAGTTATTCCACACATGTATATTTAGTTACTACTATTTAGTACTCATAACAGGTACCTGTTCATGGGTTAGCTTGTGTTCTTTCAGGACCGTAAGCATCATATGACATCCAAAGTGTAATTCTGGGGAGTTACATAGTGTCTTGGTGATATTTGGAAGGTTGGAATAGTGTCATTCTAACAAGTAGAGGTTAATTAAAGGTGTAGGACTATTGTACTAGTGTGGTAAGTTATATTGAAAATGGGTGATAAGTGCATCCTTAGGTGAATATGTTATTTGATATTATTGAATATTATAGTTTCAGTGCAGTTGGTAACCATAACTTTTTAGTTAGACTGATCTATCTCTTTCTCTCTATATATATATTACTATACTTACCAGATAGACACTTGTATTTGATTATTTTGTAAGGTGGTGATATTATGTTATGTGTATTCCTTATGTAGGTATCCGTTGATTTAGTGTTATGTATGATTTTCAATTATGATTGCTAAAGGTAAATCTTTTTCTATGTGAATGGTTATACTTACAAGGAGACATCATGAAGTAATAATAAGGTTGTATACTTATCTGGATGTATGGTCTTTTAAGGAATTAGTTTGGTGTAATTGATTATTATGAGTAATATTAGATGAGTAGATCAAAGGGAATACCCAAAAAATGTAAATATTGGATGTGATTTTGGGGTATGTCTTTATTTCTGTGTTTGAGATACGTCTTGATTTAATGATATTTGAAGTATTCCTTAATTTCTATTTATTTTTTGACGATATATTTGGATATCCTTATGTGGTCAATCTAAGGTTATCATGTTAAGAATTTCCTAAGACATGTAGTCTTTTTGAAATAATGTTTAAGCATAAATAAGTCGACAGAATTGAAAATTATGTAATAAATAAATATAGAATAATGTGTTTGGGTATACTTTGTTAAACCTTCTAGAACATGGAAATGGGGTAGTAAGTGTTCATGGCATAATATCGTGCTGGAAAGACCTATAAAAAAAGGGACTCGGATTCATGGGTTAGAAACTACTGTAGTCATAGATTCATCATTGCAGCATCATTGCCAAAATGAATCCCCATATCTTTATATTTCTTCACTAATAATGATGCCTCAAATCTCTAAACATCTTGGTTGTGCCGAGATAAATAGACTATCTAGAGCTGTGAGCCTTATGCAAAATCAACTAAATCAAGTCATTGATTTGCAATACACAAATACATCCATCAAATCTCAAAACACCCTTAGAATCTATGGTGTTCCTCTTGTACTCAGCACTCAATACCTAATCACTAAAGAAGCAAAGCTTACTATCCTCAAAATAATGATCTCAAATTTCCTCAAATAATGAAGACCTTGCCTTAGCTCAAGCAAGAATCCTCTTCGAGACTAAAATATCAAGGAAAACCATCAAGTTTGTGAAGGACTAAATGTCCCATGCTAACTCCTCTGAGAAATTGAAATGCAAGCCAAGCTACCTATACTCATTGTGTTCCAACTCAAGGGATCCGCTACCATATTTTCCTTGCCCAAATGATACAAGATAGAGATATCATAATCCTTAAGAAATCCATCTATGTTGTCTAGCATTTAGCTCCCTATGGGTCATAACATGCAGAAGACTACGATAAGTAGTTAAAATCTCCCAATGTAGGCCATAAAGATAATGCCTCCAAATCTTAAGTGCAAAAACTACCTTCGCTAACACCAAATCATGAGTGGGATAGTTGTGCTCGTGCACCTTAAGCTATCTAGAAGCATAAGCAATAATACGATCCTACTGCATCAATACATAACCCAAATAGACATTAAAAGTATCACAAAATATGGTGGGTCCCTCACCCTCAATAGGAATAGCTAAAACAGGAGCTGAAGTAAGAAAATCTTTGAACTTTCCAAACTTAACTCACATTCCTTGGACCATCGAAAAGGAACCTCCTTTTGAGTCTATCTGGTCATAGAGCTATGAATGTCAGTCAGGGATATCGGTCTAGCCCAATCATAAATTACCTCAATCTTGGTTGGGTTTCCTATAAAACCATCCATAAATAGCACATGTCCAAGAAATGTCACCAACTCTAGCCAAAACTCATATGTGGAGAACTTTACGAAAAGCCCATGATCTCTCCAAGTCTAGAAGGGAAATCCTCAAATATTTTGCATGCTCCTCTCTGCTCCTCAAATACATAATGATGTGGTCGATGAACACAATCACGAAGAAATCCAAATAAGGCCTGAATACTCAGTTCATCAAATTTATGAACGTGGCTAGGGAATTAGTCAACCCAACTGACATCACTAAGAACTCATAATGACCATATCTAGTCCTAATAGCTATCTTCGGGATATCCTCATCCAGAATTCTCAATTGATGGTAACAAGATCTCAATTCAATCTTAGAAAACATTTCTGTACCCTGAACCTAGTCAAATAAATCCTCAGTGCGAGGCATAGGATAACGGTTCAGCACCGTCATCTTAAAAAGCTACCTATAATCAATACACATATACATAAAACCATCTTTCTTCCTTACAAACAACATAGGAGCTCCTTAAGGAGACACACTCAGTCTAATAAAACCCTTACCAAGAAGATCCTAAAGTTGAGAATTCAGCTCCTTAAGCTTGGAAGGATCCATATGGTAGGTACCAAAGAAATAGATTAGGTGTCAGGCTCAATATTAATATCAAACTCAATCTCATGGACAGGGAGAATTCAAGGCAGGTCGATAGGGAACATATTAGGAAACTCACATACAATAGTAACAGGGTTAAGCAATGAACTCTCTACACTATTATCACAAATATAAGCGAGGTAAGACTCGCAACCCCTTGAAAAAAGTCTCTTAGAACAAACATAAGGAATGATCCCTATCGGACGGTAACTAATTGCTCCTTGTCATACCAATAGGGGTATGTTGGGCATGGTTAACGTAACGATCTTAGGAAACTAGTCCATGATTGCATGATAGTAGGATAACTAGTCCATGCCCAAAATCCACCATATCCAAAATAATATGATAGGTATAAGTATCAACATCTCTAACAGTCATAACACATGATCTTAATACTCGATCCATTAAAAAAAAATCACCCGCGGGAGTAGATACACACAATGGAACAGATAATAAATCACAAGACAACTCCAATCATGGTGCATAATAAGCATAAATATAATAATAAGTGGATCTCGGATCAAATAAAGCAAGGTTCGAATGGAGGCACACCATAATCATGCCTATAGGAATAGCATCCAAAGTCTCAACCTCGAGTCTAGCAGGTACTATATGCAACTAACCAAACCCACCAGCTGGGCACCTGATTGATATTTTTCCTGCCTGCCTGAGAACCTTCTCAAGTACAATAAAAACCACCCTTACAACCATGAGAACCACCTTTAGCTGAGGGATAAACTGCTTTAATTGGGGGAACACTCTGAGTTAAAGCAACAATCGCCCTACGACTAGGGAAATCCTATTAATAGTGACCAGAAGCTCCATAAGTAATATAAGAAACATGAGCTGAACCAAAACCAATATATTTTACTAACTTGAAATAACCACCACGTCTAGAATTACTAAAAGATGAACCGCTCAAAGACTGACCGCTACCCTGACCAGGGTGGTTTCTCGCACTAGACTAACCTCCCTCAATAATTTGAAGAGCTACTTGAACTAGTCAACTATGCTGACTCTGAGTCTAATGGTATGGACATGGTGAATACCCATCATGAGAACTACGACCTCTGAATCAAGAACTACTAGGGATACCACTAAATCTACCCTAAAAGCTAGGTCTCTTATCATGGCTCTCATGACTCACATGGTGTATCTCTTCCATCACCTGAGTGTGATCCAAAACCTCAGTAAGAGACCTACCCAGAAAAACTAAAATTTGAGTAGACACATGAATGGGAAGTCTTAACCCTCTAACAAAATAGCTAACTCTTTCAGACATAGAGTCCAAACTAGAAGTGGCATATTTAACCAACTCGTGAAAAATGAGCCTCATACTCAACAACTGTCATAGAGCCCTGCTCCAACCTCATAGGCTAATCTCTTAAATGATCTCTAAGGCTTGAGGAATATACTTCTCCAAGAACATCTCAGAGAAGTAAGTCTAAGATAAGGGATAATATCCAGTTACTCTAGAATCCATATAACCTCACCACCAATGTCAAGAATCTAAGTCTAATTGAAATGTGGTGTAATCCACACCACAAGTCTCAACAAGGACTAAATTTTGGAGTATATCCTCACAAGAAATTAGAAACACATATGCATTCTCACTCGGTGCATAAAAATACCTAGGCGGATCCAATCTTAAGAATCTACCCAATATCTTTTGATCTTTGATAGACATAGCAGGCTAGGCAACCACTGGCTGAGTATCTATTAACTGAAAAACTACCAATGCAAGAGGAACCATAACTCTGGGAGCCACACCTACTGATTGCACCCCTGCCTCAGTACCATTCTATTTAGTAGACTGTGTACTATTAGATGTCACACTACTAACTAAACATAAAAGCTAAACCAATGCATATCTAAGTAATAAAGAAGGAATAAACCTCAATGGATCTTAGGCTAGTCCATGGCCCACCATTGGTTGTGGTGGAATAATCTTTATCTCAAGAGCGAGAATAAGGTCTAGGAAAGGCAATCTATCCTAGCCCTTAGCAGGGGAAATATCACGTAGTGTCCACAACCTCTAGGTCATCCATGAAAAGTAGTAGGTTCCCTAGATTCAACCTCAGGACCCTTGCCTCATGTAGTTGTATCACGTGTCCTGGCCATTTATGAAAGAGTAAAGTCAAAGGAATACTATACAAACCAACTCAGACTCTTAGCATGAAAAGAGTAAAAGAAATGATGAACTCTTAAGAATGTCCCATAGCCTTTTAAAGATAAGAAATGGACGACATCCTTCTGATAGGGCTCTGATAGACACTTACACTTCTACCAATAATACCAGTGAAACCTAGCTCTGAAACCAATTTGTCATGACTCAATTTATGAGTCATAATAACACCTACTAAATCCTGCTAGTAAGTAATCCAAACCATAACCCGAAGCTAATGCAATGGGATAATTTGGTAGGAAATGCCTAATATAGGTAAAATTTCATGAACACAATTTATAAATAACAAAGGTTCTAGATATAATAAATAATCAGTACAAAGATACCAATTCCATGACTTGGCAGATCCAGTACAAGAGGATATACTAACAATAATAAAATACAAGCATCTAGAATTGTAACGCCCCAAAATCGGGTCCCGAGATGTCACACGGTACTTAGGATCACACATGACCCCAAGCTAACCCTTCTACTGGAATAACTCATAAGCAATTGAATAAAAATACAAATCCATACAAATCAGTAGAAATTAACTCTTTTCTAAATCTGATCGATACAAAAATGGAATTTTACAGGATTATAATTCTGCCTTTACAACAAAAATTGAAACAAAATACATCAACTTTTACTGACTGTCTATGAAGCCTCTACTAGTACTGACTGTAGGTAGTCGGGTCATGACTCCCGACTACCCCAACACAATACGACTAAATAAAGAAAATACAACACTATAAACTCTGCATAACTAACCCAACCCCTTGAATCAAAAGGACTCATCAGCTGCTGACTGGATACCACAAACTAACTAGATCTGAAGGTGCAACTATAACTATTACCTACATTCAGAGAAAATGCAGCCCACATTCGAAGATATGGGTCAGTACCATGGAAAGAAACCGAGTATATGGGGGTGTATGTAGTTGTATAAACATCATCATCATAAATATTTATAAGAAATATGCAGGATATATGAAAGACTCACATAGCTCGAAGAAAATCAACATAATCATGAGAGGATGAAATAAGTATAATAACATATGTGAGTCATCATATAATTTGTCAATCACATTCAGTTCATCAAGAATATCAATTCTCATAATGTAAATATCATTTAAATCTTTTGAAATAATAACTTTCACAATTCCATTTTCAAATCACTTCACCATTCACCATAGACACAAGGAAACACACACAGACTAGGAGATCCTATAACCGACATAAGCCATGTGAGCTACATGGAGTCCAATGTACAAGCCACATTGGGGAGAGCCGTCCTATCCTTTCCATCAGAATAGGACTTCCAGTATCAATTCAAAAACACTAGTGATCACTATATAAATCAGCCTCAGGCTCACATCTTATGGGGGCACATAGTTCTAGGGAAATAAGGTCACTTTATACCTCCCACTCGGTGCTAAAGATTACTCCCGGACTTAGCTCAGAAATTTAAATTAGCCTCAGGCTCACATTAAAGAAAATCCATAATAAACACTTCAACAATTTTCATCAGGAGCCAATTTGCTACCCCTTTATCATAATCAATAAAAACGTAGATTTATTTCACAGTCGAGGTCAAAATAACTCATTCACGACCAAAAGGTCAAATCATTCAAAATATCACAAATATTCAACATCAATATGCATATAGCACACATTTTCTCAAAGACACAATTTCAAATGGGGTTCAAGTATCAAAATCATAGTAAATTTCTTTCAAGATTCATGCTTTATATCACCGCACATGTAAATTCATCTTTCAAATTCATAAACATAAAGATTTCATAATAATCATCAAAAGATATGGGTTCATGCTTCAAATTCATAAAAATCAAATAAAAATCATGCCTTTATAAAAAAAATTACTTTTGGGCACAAGAATGAAAGAGAGTTCTTGTTGAAAAACCCCACATACCTTGAATGATGAACTTTAGATCGATACTTATTTTTGAGATGTTAATCGTGCCTTTGAATGATGGTTCTTGGAGTTATTGAACTAGGAACTTGGAATCTTGAATTAATTTGCAGAATTAATGGTGAACTTTGGAGGTTCTTGAAGTTCTTGAACTAGGAACTTGGAATCTTGAAAAAATTTGCAGAATTAATGGTGAACTTTGGAGGTTCTTGAAGTTGGATGTAGGAGCTTAGGGTTTTCTTTTTGAGAGAATTTGATGAAATATAACATATAATGCTTTTGATAGGCTTTACTATAGGGTTTGAACAGATTTTGGGTGAGGGGGATTTACAAAAACGCCCCTAAAAATGAAATAATTCTCGAATCTGTCCTTTGGTGGACTGTTTTGATAGTCTGAAGTATATCAACAATAACATTTTACTCTGTTATCCAAATTGGATGAAACAAAGAAAAAGAGCTCTCATATAGTTCCGTTGATATATAGTATATCACCCAAATCATTGTGTACGAGGGATTATGATCGTTTGAATTTGACCCAAAAATTCACTTTTGGTAGGCTGAAGTAGATCGACCATAACTTTTTGCTCCGATAAACAAATTGGATGAAACCAATTTCATCGAAAAGAGGACTCGCAGAGCTTTCCGTTGATGTATAGTATATCACCTAGATCATTATGTACAAGGAGTTGTGATCGTTTAATGTTGGAGAAAAAATACGCCAGGCCTCAGTACTTTTTTTTCCTGCAGGTTTTACTGTTCACTACTATTCATAGTTCGATCGGAATGTTCATAACTCGTCGTTCGGGTGTCCGTTTTGGATGCTACACATATCGTTGGAAATATTATTCGATACTCTACGCAATGGTGGGTCATAATCTAAGACATTCCACACGGAATATTTATAATTCATTCTAGAAGATAGAATCCAACACGTTTACGCACAAAATTTCAACGAAAAATTTTTTGGGGTATTACAAGAATAGTCAATATATCCACCTGAAATAAAAGATTGAATATAAATATAGAGGTAAATGGGCAACTCAAACTACAAGAGCTCAATGTATATCCAAAAATCAATCACCGCATAAATGTCGATTAATGATGGTAACTAGTATTCCAATCTGCACCAAAAAGGTACATAAGTGTAGGATGAGTACCAAAAAAATGGGTACTTAGTAGGCATCTTCGGGAGACTAGCTAAAACATGATATAAGTATATAAAAGGCAAGATAACATAACTAAGTCAAGGTATAGAAATAAACCTAAATCCTCTCCAACATTGTTGTATATAATAAGTAATTACATTAGAATAACAGTATAATCATAAGGCAAATACACATCCAAATATTGTTGTGCATAATAAGTAAACAATGTGGAGTAAACACTTATCTCAAGCATCAACACAAACATATCTAAAAAAATGGCTCCCATACATAAATTGGTAGAAAAGTAAAGAACTCATAACAACCTCCCATACTACAGGAGAGTAGACTCAAGAGAGGAATAAAGCAATCAACCAACATTATAGCTAAAATTCATCATCATTTAACTATTATTCCACAATTAACATTATTCAGTCATTTACCAATATTTCATAATTTACCAACATTTGACAAAGTACCCACATTTCATTATTTTATCATCATTTAACAATCTTGTCATTGATACTCACTAGTCATTATTTATTAGCTAACCATATCTTATTAACTAATTCATTTGATTACTAGACATCATATGACCTCTAGTCATCATTTAAACAACTATTCAACTTATTTTAACTAATCATCATTTATTAAATAACTAACATTTATCAACTACCATTATTTATTACTAATCAAATTTTCTGACTAAACCTCGTTTATCAAATAATCAT